>NC_136513.1:7597500-7615000 GCF_053919585.1 Euprymna scolopes
AGAGTATACAGTGGTCATAAGGACAATATAGTAGTCGTTAGAAGTGTAAAGGTGGTAAATTGGATTACTTAAGGGGAACGGCTCATCAAGAACTTGTTTACGTTGGACTTGAAAACGGCCATATTGTAGTCAGCTGGAAAGCAGGCAAACGGAAGGGAGTTCCACGGGTGTTTTTATTTCATTTTTCTTCTATGTCTCATATAGTTCTCATAAATCGAGGGCATTCTTCCTGTTGCTAACACTTGATTACTATATAATGTGAACAGATATTCGAATTTTCTAATAAAGTTTTACTTTATCTTTACAACGTTAAGGTTAGTAAATAAGTTAAGAACATTAATTTTATTCTACTTAATTGTCTAGTTAATTATTTTATACATCTTTTTAGTGGTTTCTTAGTCTTACTGAATTCCAGGACAAGAATGCATCTAGTCTGGTGGGGCATATAGCTTAATGTTATTACTATAGGCAACATCATTGGTAGAAGATGCGTCATCCAGGATAGGATAAAAGTAACAGATAAAAAAAATACAAGATGAAAAATTATGAAATATAAGATTTTATTGAAAATAAGATAGTTTTTTTATTAATTTAAAGATGAGGATAATAGTCCGCAATAAATAAATTAATAAATAATACTCATCTTAATAATGAATTCCAATTAGAATATATATATATATATATATATATATATATATATATATATATATATATATATACCATTCGGTACGGATCCGACTGTTACATGATAAGGGCTGCCCCCTTTTCATGTAAGTATAAAAATAGAGATTTAGTTAAAAATAGAAGAAATAAACCCATCATGTGTTTTTATAAACGTCGTCTTTGTGTTGTGATTCTACCAAAAGGTAAAGTGAAAATTGTTATTATTTGTCTTGTATATCATGTGTTTCAAAATGTCTTTACATACACATCTTACATACACAAGTTGAACACTAAGACTGTCTACACCATGTCTCAACACTATCTCCTCACTCAAAGAGCTTCTACACTTATAAGTATGAACATTTAATATATATATGAATCTTTATAAAATGAATAATCTCTCTCAACAACATCCCTCTCTCTAAAACTCATCAACATCTCTCTCTAAGACTCTCTTTTAATGAAACCCCTATATAACAAATACGATTTGGTGCCCGTTGATCAGTTTGTATCAACGATGCAAAACCGAACCTAATACAATACAATACCTAAATACAATTTGGAGCAGTAGCGACCAGACCACCCAGCAAGGGTGAGTTTAAAAAAAAAAAAAAACTTCGGTTACCACGGAAAAATAATAAAAAAAAAGAAACACAACGTTTTAAAAGGGTCAAATAAAAAAATAAATAATACCACGGAAAAAAAATCACACGATCACAGAAATGCGAACAAAAAGAAAAAAAATTGAACACACACGCACACAGAAATCTAAAGTTCACAAGAAAATATCAAAAAAGAAAAAAAAAAGGCCGATATGCCGTAATGAATGATAAAAGAGATACGGTCAGTTCAAAAAAACTACCCACGAATATTTCATTCATAAATAAAATAAAAACACGGTCGCACACAAATAGAAAATGTGTGTCATTCATAAAAATGTGTGTTAATGTCTGAATTGTTTAGAGAAACTGTCAATCATAATAAATAACAATGTAGTGTCAAAAGTCGAAAGTACATTTAAAATTCTCGAGTATTAAAAGAAAGAATGAATAAATAACTAAATAAAATAAAATACACTATAGAAAAAAGAAAGATGCAGAAATGAAAATCAAATTTATGCATTGTGTATAATTTTCGGCGGTTTAATGTGTTTTAATTGTTCTGGTCTTTGAAAAGGGGATATTTTTTTGTTTTGTGTCAACGGACTTTTGAAATGTATAATGTAACGAATTTTTTATTATTTTTTTTGTGTTTTGTTGCAAAATGATTAAATGTATTAAGGTATTTTCTTTTGAAAATGTGTTTTAAACAATATTGTAAATTTATACTTAATGTAAATATTATTGATTTTCACAGCAAG
Source organism: Euprymna scolopes (assembly GCF_053919585.1). Taxonomy (NCBI): domain Eukaryota; kingdom Metazoa; phylum Mollusca; class Cephalopoda; order Sepiida; family Sepiolidae; genus Euprymna; species Euprymna scolopes. Next base: position 7,599,524 of record NC_136513.1, read on the forward strand.
AATTCAAAGTTATCAGTAAATATACATTAGATTTAAACAGTCTAGGAGAAAATAAAACTAGTTAAGACGTATGGTTGGCTTACAGATTCTGTTAGAATTTTAGAAGGGGGAGAAGAATTAAAATTACGTAAACGGGTATTTAGAGAGTTTTTAGATGTGATAAGCCGTAAGAAAGATGATGCTTTTTTTTAGCATTTGTTTTTTTTTTGTTTTTTTTAGAGATCCTATAACTTTTTTCCAAGAAAAGTGACTTGGTAGAGATTGATAAGCACAAGATGTGCCCCTATTCGAAAAATTTGGGAACCTGGTTAATTAAGTGCTTAAAATAAGCTGGTTGCACGTAACGACTCCAAGCAAGTGGTAAGACTTGGCTTAATTAATAAACAGGCGTTGGAAAGAATACGAAAATTCTTAAGGACCAGTAAACCGATGATAGGTAGTCTCGAGGCAATCACATATAGCTTAATGAAGTAAGAGACAGGCAAAAATATGCCGTAGATTACGTAAGAAAGATATAACCTTGTATTTTTTTAGAGACGCAGGAATGTGGGATATATCTGCTGGATCTTGGAAGCTCTGGTGAGAGAAAAGAAAAATCACAAAAATAATCGGGCAATTAAATAGAATTTAGGCACAATTAAGGTGTTGTGGCGCAAAAGGTGTTAGTTAGTTAGGGATGATATTTTTAAATCCTCGTCGAAGTTTCAAGAATCCAAGCAAGGAAATCCGAGTGAATCCGTATGAGAGAAAAAAGGTATATCTTGATAGTTAAAGCCAATCAAGAAGATTGGTTATGAGCTTTAGTATGTCCCGTATAAGATAGTTACAGAATAAAAAAACAAAGCCATACTTGATAAGACTAACCATGCGGAAAGAGACGATCAGGACACTTTTGGGACGAAGGGAGTCGTCCATTTCGAGGGAGGTGGAAACCTCTAGTCTGCTGCATATGGGTGGCTGGAAAGTAGCTGATGTGAATCATAGGTAAAGACCCTACACCCAAAAAGTAAATGCCAAGAAGATCAGAACGGTTCTGATCTTAAAAAATATAATAATTGTGAAGTCGGCCGAGGAGGGCTGACTGAAAGAGATTTTTTTAGCCTGATCTTTCCTAGCTGTGTGGTTGTGTAAATATAGAAAAAAAAATGTACTAAATTTAAAAATGCATACATTTTTTTGTGAAATATGGAAGGGAGGGATGTTACATGATAAGGGCTGTCCCCTTTTCATGTAAGTATAAAAATAGAGATTTAGTTAAAATGAAAATGAAATAGAATAGACGAAATTCGAACCTCGTAAATTAGGTTTAAAAATAGATTACGAGAGAGAGAATTAGAAAATGGAATGTAAAACAAACGATTGTTTAGCTTAGAGATAAAGTAGTTTCAAGAAAAGAATGTGCACTGTCAATTTTGTTATGAAAATTCAATTGAAAGAATGCAGCTACAAGATAATTTAATAAACATTTTTTTAACATATTGGAAAAATAGGTTATTGAAAATATAGGTTAAAATTCCTTTTGTAAACAAAGGAAAAAGTTTTGGACACGCATGTCCAGAACACGTGAAAGACACATTTTTTAACATGTGTATGACGTCATGGAAAATGGGAAGTTCTAGTATCCTTGCTAGTAATAGAATAAATAGAAGATACTGCCAAGTCTGCTGTAAAAGAAATTAAGCGTCGTCATGATGCTTACTAGTATATTGTCTTAATCAACAAATGGATAAATTCCTTTTTTTTTATTTATCACTTCTATATACATCAATTAAGGGTGTAGGGTAAGTGAGAACTCTTTATACCAGGGTAGCTAAATTGGTGACTCTTTCTATCGAGAAAGGGGTGTCTGAAATTATAACTGTATACATCGACATAGCATAAACTCCCTATTTCATGTAAGCCCCTTCCGTAACTATAACCCATTAATATATATAATAAAATAAGCAGGTTCTCTCAATAAACTTACCCTAGATCCTCCCCGAGAGTAAAATCACACATATTGTCCACATATATTAAACGCACCATAACAGATATGCTATACACCTACTTACATTATTTAATAAAATGTATACTCCTCCTGTATCACAGAGTTCAATTTAGTCCCCCCAAACGGCATTAAAATTTTATTTCGCTCCTAATATAACTATTGCTAGACGTCGCACCCTATTATGTTACCTAGCATCTTCTCTCCTCTTCTGATGAGAAGCGTTAAGCTTCGAAATACCATGGTATAAAGAGTTCTCACTTACCCTACACCCCAATTGATGTATAAAATAATAAATCTGATATCAATATATAGTTTTATGACGTCATTTTCTTTATTTATTGATTTCTATATAAGCTCCAAGTCAATTTGTTGAGCTTTGCATTAACTTGATAGGTCTCCGTTTATTCATTATCCTCATAGGTCTCATCTTATTGATCTTATTCCTTTATTAACTCCTTTATATATATATATATATATATATATATATATATATATATATATATATATATATATATATATATATATATACTAACAAAAGTACCCGTTGTTGACTGGGTTCAAAAACAGCCTACAGAAAATGGACTCTGATTTATGAAAGTATGATAGGTAATGAAAAGGAAGGGTTGTAAATTTGGGTTGAATTTGGGGGTATCAAAACCAAAGCAAAATATGATGAAAGTAACAATAAAATAGATAAGACCCATAATTTATTATACCATACCTGTTCACACTGAAACACTTATCACAATATTCTGTAGATCTATATTAAAAAACATTGTTAAACTTTGTGACATATTTCCATTCTATGGTGGTCAGGTGCGAACGAACACCCCATAATTTTATTATACCATATTTCTTCAAACTGAAACATAATTATCAAAGTATAATTACGCAGATAGATATGAAAATCTTTATTAAAGTTTGTGACTATTTCGATTCTATGAAGGCTAGGCGTGAACGCAGACCCCACAATTTTATTACACCATCCATATTTAAGTTTAACATACTTATCGAAGTATTCTTATGTACATCTATATCAAAACAGTTGTAAACGTTTTTTTTTAATTTTTAAATTTTTTATTTCCATACTTTGTGGACACAGGTGCGAACGTAGACCCCACAGTTTTAATGAACCACCGTTCTGCCAGATCAAACATACCAATTCCTGTGTCTCGATACATCTTCTATCATTATATGTAATCAGTTTTTTTTAAATAGTCAACCATATAGGAGCCTATTCGTGACCAGACACACACACACACACACACACATTCAGCTTTATATATATATATATATATATATATATATATATATATATATATATATATATATATATATATATATTACGATGAATATTGTCAGTTTCTTATCCACATAAACATGTGTTCCATCTTTTTCCGAAAATCATCAGTGTGGATAATTATGGCTCTGCTGGTCACACGATTCAAAATGCTCAGAACCAAGTCAAAAATGTAACTTTATCTGAACGGCTAGAACAAAACAGCCATGTTGATTAAGGCAATTAATATCTCCTTATGTCTAAGCAAGTTGACACATCTAGAAGGTTCTTATTAACGGTCTTAAGCGATATGTTGGACGGAATAGCATTACGAATTGAAATTTGAGGTTTTAATTACAATTCTTTAAAAGCCTTCGACCTATGATCGATTGGCAACACAAAATGTCTACCATGTAAAGATCGGTAAAATTTTTTGACTGCAAAAATAATGCCTAACACTTTCTTTCTCGATTTGTAATTTTTTCTGCAGGTAGCAACGTACGAGATATTATCTGCAATAGGTTTTAGTGATCCGTCTTCTATTTTGTGTAATATGTACGCCCCAATGAACTACGAACCAACATCGATAACCACAATGATTTGCAGATCTCTATTGTAGTGCATCAAAAATAATTCTGATATAAGGATATATTTGTATTTTTATTAAATGTCTATTTGCATTCTCTCATACAGACCTTTTTGTTTAAATAGCTCTTTCTCTCTCTCTCTCTCTCTCTCTCTCTATATATATATATATATATATATATATATATAGAGAGAGAGAGAGAGAGAGAGAGAGAGAGAGAGAGAGAGAGAGAGAGGAGTGAGAGTTAGTCCCTCTCTCTCTCTCTCTCTCTCTCTCTTTATGCTACACTCCCCTTCCAGCCAAAAGGCCATGAAGGATTTTGTTATAGTTGAATGTTTATCTTCACCCCCTCACCCGTGTTAGATCGGGAAGATGTGACTCAAGGTCGGAAAAATGGGACTAGAAAAGCCAGTGCCCTAAAGAAAGAAGTCATAGGAATTCCTCAACAGAGGCGCCTCAGGTAATTAGCAATAAAAAGAAAAAAAGCAATAAAAAGAATGCAAAGCATGAGAGAGTGGTCCTCCTAGAACTACACAGAGTCATGCCACGTTCAAGAGAGCCGAAGCCAATCTTAACAATGGTGGCTTTAGAGTTGGGTATTCTGACGGAAGCGACTGGAGATCTCTACATTTATTTGGACTAATCGGACTACTAAGAGGTGACGGTGGGCTAGTGGTTAACGACACGGCTGATGACGTGAGTGTTCTAAGTTCGAACCCAGTTCGTTCCACAAAAATCACTTGAACTTATGATGTTGATAATCTTCTCGTGGTTCCTGCCATAAATACTCAATGCCTTTCTAGAAAGAATTCTGGCTAGAAAAATATCGGGGGACCCAATGCTAACAATAGAATCTTTGGATTCATGCGGTATGATGAGAATGATCCGACTACATTTCTCATCTTGAATATTATTTTCACAACGTTTCAGTCGATGTAACCTCCAAACGTCTTCAAGTGTATTTTGTCGAACTCGGGTTTCTTTCTGTCGAACTCGTTGCGTAGTGGATAAAGTACTATATAAAATTTAGTTGTAAAGTTACGCTCTTGTGGAAGTTGAATGTTCACTCATCATTGCGAGCAACATTCAAAATACAATTGTGATTTACTTAGGGCTTCTACTCATTCATGGCTGACGGGACGAGAATATGCTACCTCGCACAGTCCCGTGAATTAAATAAAAGGTCCATATCAGCCTTTTGTATAGCATCGGTCCTAATGCTACACAGTCTATTCTGCCGTTGTTCAGTAAAAGAAACGCCCTTTGAGACAAAGATAATTTTTGTTTTAATAGCTTTGCCTCAGAAGGGATTTTTGTTGTAGTTATTTGGCTTGAAAACAGCGAATATTAATTTGTGAATTAACGAAACAATTCTTGTACGGTTGAAGGTCATTTTACTCTTTTTGTTCGAGTAAAAATGTCGGGAATGGCAGTTGGATCAAATATGCAAATATCTTTCGCTAAAATATAATTGCTTTACATCAAGAACTAATTATTCATCTTTTGTTTCCCTAAGGTCATTTCCCCCACACATATTTTAATAAATTATCCCTTAGTTTTAGGATGTAGTTGTTTAAAAACCTTTCCATTTTATTGTTCTAAATAACCGTAATGTACAAATAAACGTATTAAGGAGGCCATTTATAGAGTGATTCTGTCTATTATTCTCACCCTCTCTCACTGTTTTGCCAATCATCATATTCTTATTTTATATGGCTTCTATTTCTCTCACTTCCGTATTTCTCTACATACATATGCGACTGTGAAACAGATTCATCGTTTTTGTTAATACACGACAAACAACCCTCTTTGTCTGTCTCCCCTTTTTGTCTTTCTCCTTTTTGTTTCTTCTCTCGCTTTGTTGCTTCTCTTTTTTATTTCTTTGCATTCTTTTTTTCTTTCTCTCCTCTCACAGAATTTTTATCATTTTCACCCTCATTCAATCTATGATGCTTGAACCTTCTTCTCGCTGAAATTTTATACAGTGTCTATCCCCCCCCCCTCTCTCTCTCTCTCTCTCTCTCTCTCTCTCTCTCTCTCTCTCTCTCTCTCTCTCTCTCTCTCTCTCCTGGATATATCCAGTGGTGAGGCCCCAGCTTGCGGGCTTTGGGGAGTGTGGAGCCACCCTTTAATTGCCATTGCTCCCAGGTCCACTCTGACCCGGAGTGGTAGTACCTGTTAGGGTCCCAACTATGGGTTAAATAGAAACTGACTTGAAAACAACAAATATATTCTATTAAAAAATTTTTCTTCAAAATCTTTGGATTCGGCATTAAATACCCCGAAAAGGGTTGATATGCCGTAAAACAAAACCAACCAACTAACCAACTCTCTTTCTTTCTCTCTCTCTCTCTCTCTCTCTCTCTTCTTTCTCTTTCTCTACCTATGTATCTATGAATGAATGGCTTATTTAGTCTCGGTTATATGATGTCATATCCTTCGGACGATGAAAATAAGGACCGTTGATGTAAAGATTGAATGAAGGATTGATAGATGTGATAAGGCTCTGATAGATAGATAGATAGATAGATAGATAGATAGCCACAATTCTGTGGATGAGGAGTTGGCTGATGGTCTACTTTTATTGCATGTTTGGTATTCTGCACAACCACGTTGTCTCCCACCTCTCACCCTAAAACTGAAACTTTTAAATAAAATAAAATGGCAGTTCAATCAAAAATTACTATTAAACCAGGCTTAAAATCAAACAAAACCAATTTTCCTCCTCCACTGAGGCTTGCATTCACGCATATCCACGGGCGTAGAATTAATTTGGATGATTTTGAATCATTTGTCCTAGCAATCAGCCCGGACATCTCAGCGCTAAGTAAAACTAACCTACACTCCTCCATTCCCTCTAACTACTTTAACATGCCTGATTATCTCACACTTTGCTGTAAGGACTCATACAGACTTGGGGTCTACATTTGAAACACCCTACCCTTGATTTCATATCTCGAGCCCTTCTACTTGTGCGGTGATAAGAGAAACAAAACTAGAATCAGACGACCAGGCCTTTATGTGTTTTAGACTTAACATGCAACATAACATTAGCAACTTATATTTTCTCTGCCACTCTCCCTCGACCCAGAGCTGTGCCCTAATTAAACAAGTCTCTGACAGCATAGATACAGCACTCTTCCTCAATTGGTAACTTCAGTGTCCACCACAGTAATTGGCTTCGATTCTCTACTTACACAGACGCAGCTAGTAGCATAACACATAACTTCTCTATATCTCATTCCATATATTCCATATCACAGACGGTTACGTTTCCGACATGTTTCCCAGATCAGCAAAATCAACATGCTTTACTTTTAGATCTATTTCTGACCACAGTTCCAGATGATTGTGTAACAAATGCCCATAGCCCACTTGGAAATGCTGACCAAGCTGTGATAATCGTAGAAATCGCCCTAATTTCTCGACAAAAACTGAAGAGCCATTGCTCAAAACCGACAAGGTATTATAAAAAGACTGACTAGGAAGTCATCAGGTATCCTATCAGAGATGCTATATGGGGAAATATCTTTTATTTCCCGCTAAACAAGTCGCAAATAAGACCACTGAATGGTTCAAAACGGCAACTGAAGCACGTGGTCCAATTCGGAAATTCTATAGAAACACCCACTCTCTTCAATCGTTTACTACTACTTGTGCAACTGCCATTGCTCAATGGTAGCATGCATACCGCAGATTTAACCGACATAAATCCAGTACAAACAGACAAAAGTTTATAGAAGCTATGAGTAATTGTAAGAAAGAAATAGCGACAATTAAGAGAGAATATACAGAAACGACCAGAAAACGCATCAAGGCAAAGAAATTAGGAACCCGTAATTTCTTGAAAATCTACAACAGTGTAGTAAATAATGTGCAATCAACAATCCCCTCCACCCCCACTATCCAACAATCATGAGGTTGTTTACACGGCAACATAGAAAGTTAACATGCTTGCCATTCAGTTTGCCTCAAACTCCACTTTAGACCCAGCAAATCACTCCCTCCCTGACTTTCTTCTGCGGACAGACGCCACACTAGATGGTCTGAAAATCACCCCTTTTCAGGTGCATAAAAAACTTAGACACCTCAAAAGCATGTGGACTGGATCTCATCCCGGCTTGGCTATTAAATAATGCTCCGCTGAGGTTTCTCCAGTCCTCTCCAAACTTTACAACAAATACCTTAACAAATCTTACTTTCCTAACTGCTGGAAAACAGCTTCTGTGGTACCAGTTTAAAAGAATTCTGGCAAAAGAACTGGCCCAATAAATTATCGCCCTATTAGCCTCCACCCGCTTTTTACCAAAATATTTGAGTCCATAATTAACCGAGTTCTAGTCCACCCTCTTACAGCTGCTAAACTTCGGACCGACCAACCATATGGATTTAGACAAGCTCGTTCTACAGCAGATATCCTAACTATAATATCTGAACGTACACTGGACAATGCAGGGGAGGGTAGAGTGGTAGCCCTAGTTATATCTATGGCCTTTAACAGGGTTTGGCACGATAGTCCTCTCATGAAAATCAGATCATACGAATACTTCTTAAATAAGAGAAGAATCCAGGTTGTCTTCGACGATCGTACATCTAAACAAAATTATATAAATGCGGGTGTACCTCAGGGGGTCTATCCTTGAACCTTTTTTTTTTATTCCTAATATTCATAAATGACCTCCCTGATAAAATAGTCTCTGTGATGAGTATATTTGATGATGACACGACGCTCTAACATAGGCACGAGAGGAAAACAAACGAACACATATCTAAGGAAATAGCAGAAACACTAGAGGGAGACCTCCAATCTGTAGTGGAATGGGGACAAAAATAGATGGTCACATTCAATGCTGCCAAGACTAAGCTTGTCTTCTTCAATAATTACAAGAAACCTTCTCAACCAATAATAGATATGGCTAAAAATACATTACCTGAAAGTACTTCTTCATATATATATATCCTGAACTGTCATATAGGTCCTGAACTGTCACTTAAACTTCAGCCTCTGTCCCATCGACGAAATGTGGCATCCCTCTGCCTGTTCTACAAGTATTTTAATGGTGGATGCTTCGATGAACTACGAGCCCTTGTACCTCCTCGACGTAAATACACCCGACAAACCCGACAAGCAGCAAATTCCCACCCCTACACAGTAGAGATCCCTAGTTGAAAGAAAGACTTCTACTCTAATAGTTTCATCCCCAGAACTGATAGACTTTGGAACTCTCTTCGGGTTTCCTGCTTCCCCAACTGTACTGACATGCAGAAGTTTAAGTGTAATGTAAACAGACATCTTGCTCCACAACCCCCTATATAGTATCCCTGCAACTTCTGGCCCGCATAGTAGCCCCCACATCTTGTTTGGGGTGAAAATGGAATTTAAAAAAAAACTGGGTTATGACTGCGTTTTGGGATTGGGAAAGTGGTATTTTTCACTGGAGAGTAATGTATATTACAGCTGTCATGCTTTTAAATCTCCGAAAACAACTATGTAGTAAGCAAACGATGATGCCCGTTTTCTATTTAAGGATTATAGTTAATGTCTTTTTCCTCGTTATATAGTTGGATTCTCTCGTATAATTGTGGATATTCTGGCAGAAAGTCGGCTTATGTAAGTGCTTAGTCTTCGATATGTTCAATTTAGTTGTTTTTTTGTTTTTGTGGGGTTTTTTCAAGCATTTAAATTGCATTTTTATTTTCTTTTAGTTATTTTATTTTAGTATACTTTTGTAAAATATTCAAAGCTGGTTTATAATATATACGTAGATACTTGACGCCTTTTGGCAGTAATTTTAAAATTAAAATTATTATCTACTACAATAAGTTACGAACACAAAACCTTGTGGTTATAAACAACTCCTCACCGGCTATAAAAACGTTGGAACAAACCAATGTAGTGTACAAATTCAAATGCTCTATGGGAGAATCTAACTCCGAAAATAATATTCATCGTTGTCCCAGTGAATAACCTTGCATCTAAATAATACTAGTGCTATATGTAAACATTTGATAAAAGAACATAAATGTTCTCCCTCCAATCTTAGAAAGGTCCTCGTTGACAACATAAAAATAATAAAACAGGAGAATAATATTAAAAGATTAAAAATTCTTGAAGTGTAATATATTAGAACCCTTCAACCCACTATAAATAATATTGCATTCGAGAAAAGCAGTGACGTTCTAAAATTTCTTGCGTAGTTCGTATTTGACGGACTTTGTTAACGACGTCCACAAACCTGCTGATTTTAATACTCAAATTTTTAATCGACCTATATTTATAATCGACTTTTAATCGATTCTAAATATCGCCGTTTACTGTATATTTTAGTTTCACTTTTTTAGTTCTCATTATCGTTCCTTCACACTTTTAATTCAATCCCTGATGATGATTCGTGGACGAATCGAAAGCGCTCATGACAGCAACAATTATGGAACTTTAATTGATATTTTTGGTTTTGATACAAAAAAGATTATACGGAAAATCGAAAAATTAAAATAAAAGAATCATAAAGCAAAGTGTCTCCGTTGCATTTAATGATATTTGCTTGAATGAAAAAATGCTACCTAAATATACCAATATATATATATATATGTGTGTGTGTGTGTGTGTGTGTGTGTGTGTGTGTGTGTGTAGAGAGAGAGAGAGAGAGAGAAATAGATAGATAGATAGAAACGACATTAAGTCACGTTTCCTAAAAATATCGAATGTCAATTTTCAAATATAGCATCTATATAAAGAATGAAGTGCATATAAACCCAATGAAGAGAAATAAACAATCCCAAATAAATGCAAGTCATTCTTTTTATGTTTCAAGGTCTTCTTCAAAGAATTCACCATTTTTATAAATCTATTTTCGCTTGCCGTCTGCTTGCTGTTCGTTCGTGAATATCGGTCTGAACTAGTTCCTTATCTGCATACCTCCACCCCACCACCACCGATCAGTTTCGTTTTTGGTTTACCGTTAATTCGAAACGCTAATTCTGCGCCCTCCAGTGCGCCAATATCCGTTGCTGGTATATGGGTCGCGTTTATTTACAATCGTTCGTGCAGCTGCCCGGATGTAATTTCAAGAGAAACGAGAGCAGAAATATACGGAATAGGAATCAGTTTAGATGAGTGGAAACTTAGAAAATTATATATATATATATATATATATATATATATATATATATATATATATATATATATATAACTACTTTATTTACTCACATAAAATTAATATACGAAAGTGTAGATTTATGCGTAAACTTTAAGTATTTACTTCAAAGGTGCTCAATACGTAGGTAGAGCTATTTAGTAATTTATAATATATATATATGGCGATTAAGCTACACTGAATATTCCGCGTTTCATCCACTCTAGGATTCTTCAGGCTCGTTCAACATATATGCGCATAAACTGAAGAATCCTAGAGTGAATGAAACGCGGAATATTCAGTGTAGCTGAATCGCCATATATATTTTATAAATTACTATATATATATATATATATATTTCGTGTTTTTATTCAATTTAACATGTTTATTCAGCTCGAAAAGCATACAGTGTTTTCCGATGTATTGGAAAATTCAAAACGGCGGCCAACTCTCTCTCTATATATATATATTTAGATATATATTTATATATAATGAATGAATGACAAAAGTCTATATTCCAAAGTTCACGAAGTTAACCATCTTACAATTTATTCCTTTAATTCAGCTGATATTTACAATTATTGACAGTATCTGTTTTGTAGCACAAAATCAATCACTTAATTATTATATCAATCAGTGAATCTATTTTTATCTCATCAGAAGAAATAGCAACAATTAATCCCTCAAAACGAGATAAAGTGCGTTTTGACATGATTAAAATTTCGAAAAGCTGTAAATACCTTATAATTACGCCGTTTTGAATTCATATATACATATACATATATATATATATATATATATATATATATATGATTACTTCATTTAATCACATAAATTAATATACGAAGATATAATTTTATGCGTATTTCAGTATTTACTTCAACAGTGCTCAATACATAGGTAGAGCTAGTTTATAAGATTTGAAAATATATATGGAAATTAAGCTTCTCGTGAGAATGTGTCAGGCTTATATACAGGGTGACCCCCAAAAACGGGGCCCAACTCGAATTAGGAGCCGTTTCTTAGTGTTTTGTCTGAATGAAATAAAGCTTTGGTCATAACTAGTTTATTATATTCAAAACCACATCAAAACACTAGGGTATGTGTTTTTTTTTCTCCGTTGACAGTAAAATGCTCAGAAAAACAATTGAATGTTCTCTGGGGGTTTTTTTGTCACCCTATATATATATATATATATATATATATATATATATATATATATATATATATATATATATATATATATATATATATATATATATATATATAAGATTAATATTAAGGGTGGTGGTGTTTGATCAACACTGCTGGGAAACTATGATGTAATATACTGTTTTGTTTTTAAATCCCCGAAACAATGTTTCATTGTAAACAACTGATGATTCCTTGAAAAATAAATTATTGGTATTATAGTACATTCGAGAGCGAATTGATGCAGTGATTGCAGGTGATTAAATGACTTACTGACTAGATGGTTTTCTAACGAATGATAAAAAATATTTTTTGTATAGTTTGAAAGGTTATATATATATATACTAACATTTCAGGCCGGCCTTGCCCGGGTGTTTAGATGTGTATTTTGAGCAAAAAAAAAAAGTGGTAGTAGGAAGGCAGGCTCGAACCCATACCGCGATGGCGGAAAAGAACGAGGAAAAAACCTGACGTCTTTACTGTTACGACTACCACCAAACCGGAAGTGACTTGTGTTTAAATAAAGGCTATACAATCGAAAGGAGAGGATGACTAAAAATATCGGCGAAAAAAGCGATCCCCCCCTCGAACAGTAGAAAAGTGCCCAATTTAAGGTGAAGATATTAATGCTTTTAGCCAATTTTTTGATATTTGTCGTATGAAAGGTCGAACTTTAAAACGATACTAATCTTTGTAAAATCCGTCGCCTCCGTCGAAAGTTTTAGGCAGACATGAAAATATACATACATACATTTATATATTGGTAACTAAAAATTGTCGACCCAAACTGATGAAAAAGCTTGCCCTATCTCTGAATACACTTTATGTAAAATTTCAAATGTTTACACCAGAAATTGACTGAGTAATTTGGTAAAGATCGCAGAGTTCAATTTTTTTTAATATTAACCCCTATTATGACCCCTTAAGATTTATTGTTTTGGGCTCAAATCAAATTATTAAGTTAGATCCATGTCCAAGGAACCTATATCTGAAATTTCAAGTGTTTAGACCTAAAATTGGCAGAGAAGTTTGGTAGAGTTCTCAAAAGTAAATCGTCGAACTTTGGCCCCTTAACAGCCAAATTTCTGGCTGAAAACTGATTACAAAGATTTTCCAAAATCTCACTACGCTGTATATCAAATTTCGAGTCCGTAGATTTAAAATTTATAGAGTTATTGCGTAGGGAAATGTACACAGACAGAAAGTTTCAATTGTATAGATATATAGATTTTTATTTTACTTCTTTTTCGTTCAGCAGTGATTCCTGGGTAAAACGCTTCATTGATATCGCGAGCTGTTTCATTAGTCTGTCGGCCTAGCTTGAATTAATAAGAAAATTGTGCGAATTTTCTTTTTTTAATCTTGTATTTAACGTTCTGAGAAGAAGACAGAATTGTTTTAAAAAGACTGTAATTTAAACGACTAGATAGCGCGAAAATACTCTGTAAAATGATGTATAAAGTAAGGGTATTATAATGAGAGTTCATTTGAAAAATAAAAAAAAATAAATAAATTTCTTCTTATGTAAATAATAGTACGATGTTTCATTGATTGAGATTGTCGGACTGACTTCCTCATCTTGGTTGTTATCGTCACAACGTTTCGGCCGTTTTGCCCTCAGGCCTTCATCAGGTGTTTTGAATCGAACTGGGGAACCGTTTGTTAGGAGTCTCGAACCCAACCCTTTATTATTATTACGGGGGTACCGTGTTCGGACTCCAGCTAGACTCTGGGACATAGTTGCTGATTCACGGTACCCCCGTACTACTTTGTACTACTTAGTTTTAATGCCATTTTATACCATCTTCACATTTTTCCATTTTTTAATAGGGAACCACTCCTTATAAAGGTCCAAGCCCCCTCAAGCACAAGGGGTAATCAGTGTCCGGTAGACGTTGAGACAACACCGTTTTGATCAGTAATGGTGGAATCGGAATAGGGTTTATTATATAAGAGAGCGGTTCAACAAGAACTTATTTAAATTAGACTTGAAAACGACCCTTTTACAGTCAACAGAGAAATAGCTCCACAGTGTTGCGTTCCACCGACGGACAATTCTAGGAAATAAACTTTGCTCATGGAATTTTCGTTCATTTTATGGCTCAAATAGAGAGTAATAGTTGTTGTAGCTGGACGAGTATTGCAAGTGTTTTGCAGAAAGGGGGCATAGATTGAAGCTCAGTCGAGCGCCTTCCATAAAAATAATGCTAAAGCAAAGTTTCTTCAGTGAGAAAGAAAAAGTAGAGGCGTGAAAAGGTCATTGCCCCTGGATTTCGAAAATGTAGCCTGTCAAGGCCGTAAAGGGTACTCTTAGCAGCCTCTCCTCATATATGACAACAGTACCTGCTCCATTCTTTTTCTTCCTTTACTCCCTCTCTTTTCTTTTTCCCAATTAATGTCTGCTTGGCCTCACATGCTTTTCAAAAGCATGTACGTGCCAAAATCATGCCATTTCGCATTTTCTTCTTCGGGTTTCGCTGTTTTCTTAATGAATTTAAAATCCTTACTTTTTTCTGAACGAATTCGATGATCCGGTCAAACCCTTTTCTTTTATTATTACCTCCTATGCTTAATTGCTTTTATTTCTCTCTTTATTAAATTCTGTATCCACGACATTTTATTTGATATCAGGTATTTTATCTTATTATGTGTATATGTTTGGTTATTTTACTTGTGATATTTAAATGCTAATGAAGAATAATTTTTCATCGTTATTTCCATGTTCCTAAATAGATAGAGAGGAGGAGCACACACACACACACACACACATACACACACACACACACACACACACACATATATATATATATATATATATATATATATATATATATATATATATATATATATATATACAGAGAGAGAGAGCAGTTCTATCGGTTCGTTTCTTAGATGTAAATCCAATGAAAATTGCGTGGTTATAAAAGACTACTCAATGCAGGAGGACAGAGCTGGTATATAGTCTATCCTGGTATATATATATATATATATATATATATATATATATATATATATATATATATATATATATAATTATTAAAAACCTACAGAGACTAGTGTTTCATCCGTTCGGGAATCATCAGTGCAGGTTGTCACAGTTAACACCAGTCGATAGATTCAAACCCGGCAACAGAAGCAATCTCTAGCTTCATTAGCAAAGACCCAATCCATTCGGCTACCGTTAACCGGGAGAATTATTGTTGAAATTTAAACATTTATTTGTTAAATGCTTTATGACATCTGTCAGAGTGATCTAATCATTATATGATGATCTGCACATAAGAACTAAATTGACCGG
>NC_136513.1:7620000-7647500 GCF_053919585.1 Euprymna scolopes
ACAAAAAAGTGAAACAGAAGGAATATGGTGAAGAAAAAGGTGATTACACGTGAATAGATAGTCTGGTGAAAGATAAATAATCCAATGACGGTAAAATCCAAAAATATAACTTCAAGAAAGTTAATTGAATTTCCATTTGCACAAGTAAAATCCAAGGAAATCCCGTAATTGGAAGATGGTCCAAAATAATCCAAAGGCCGAAATCCATAGTATGATTCACAAATATTTGTAAAGGAAAAGGGGAAAAATTCCAATAATATTAATAAAAGAAAAATAAGATATGCTTTTCACACTGATGCCGAGACATAAATATAAATAAGAAAGATCAGGGAAGAAGAGGAAAAAAGTAAATGGTGATAGAATTAAATATAAAATAGAAAAACAAATGTCAAAATGACCCAGACACGAAATGTTAAAAGGCGCGAAAAAATGTATAGGGCAAAATAATATAGGTCAACTGAAATGTACAGGTCATCACTTAAGAAAATGTCAGCAATTTTAGTTTAGTATGAAGACGTGTATTTCCGTGAAATTAAAATGGGGGAAATTGTGGAAATTGAAGGAATAAAGCCTTTGAATTGGAAACTGATAAAGAAATTGGAGAGGAAGGATACACTTATTAACGAATTGTGGAGTTAGATAAAATAAAATAAAAAGATAAAATAAAATAAAAAGCTGAAATAAAAGAAATAATAGGAAAATAATATCAGAGAAGACTACACTTGGTTCTTACATCTGTGTCTTTTACCATCAAAGGGTAAAAATCCTCGGTCACTTGATCAATGTGACCTTTAGACAACAGGACGTGTCTTATTTATCCTGGTACCCAAGCACAGTTCTGTAACATCTCTCCGGGTCTCTTCCGATCCGAGAAGCTACACAGTTCTTCAGATTCCAACGTCTTTCAAACTTCAGTAGAGGTCGGGTGTTTTCTCGTTCACTCCTCAAAACAAAGGGTCGATATGCCATCCGTTCTGTACCGTCGTTCGCTAAAAATTAACAGCTCATTAAGCCAAAGATGTCGTCAAGCAAGCGAGGAGAAGAGAAAAAATCAGGTTTACAAAATAAAATAAAAAATAGAAACTTCGGTGTTTTTCCTACACTAATTATAAAAATCCAAAACAATTTGATCACAATCAAAATAATATAAAATCCAAAATTTGATCCGAAAATCCAAAACATAAATAAATAAATAAATAAAAATAAAATTTTAAAAAATCCAAAAAATAAAATCCAAAATTTGATCACAATCAAAATAATAACCACAAGTTCTTTTTACAATATATTGATAAATTCCTTTCAATTACATGAAATCTCTGTTTTTCCTTCAATTAGCGGGTGGGAACGGCTAACAGGCAGGAGAAGGTCGTGAACTTAGCCTTGCGATTTAAAAACTCAAAAAAACTTTCCCCGAAATCCGACTCCAACTGGCTCTAACTGGCAAAAATTGTTTGTGCAATGGTTTTTGTAGTCATGGATGGCGTGGGGGGGACGCTGTTCCCATTTCAGGCAATAATTTTGCTCCACACCACAATGGGGCCTTTTCGGATTGGCTAGTTGGCTAACATATCCTTGCATATTAATTAAGGGATTCCCCCCAAAGAACTGCGTAATTCATATTTCTTCACACAACTTCGGGGTCAGTACCTTGACCCTCTAGGCCATATCCGGTCTTAGGCGAAGACAAAACATGACTTGATTTGTTTTTGCTATTTCCTCTGGATTGCGATTTAAATATCTTATTTCGTTCCTGATATTTTCCTTCAATTCTTGCAGAGTTTGGGGTTTGACGTTTCGAAGGCTGTCAGCTCGCCGAACGAAATAAGGGAATTAAATAGAAATCCTGAAGTTCTGCAATCTGTCATGAATAATGTTTTGGAAAAAGCACAAATATGGGAAGTTGTAACTGAGCAAAATTTAAAAGACATTATTTTTCATGAATAAAGATTGCTTGAATTTTGTATGTTTTTGTTTTTTAATTTCACAATGTCTTAGTCAGATTGTATTAAATTTACAGAAAGATATCATCAAAAATAAAGAATCTGTATAAGTTCCAAACCCTTCAGTGACTTTTTGGATACCCTATATATATATGTGAGAGATTGTATAATAAATTCCACAGCCAAACAACGTCGCAGCTCACAAGAGCCATGACAGTCAACGAACCGGAAGTCCAAGACTCGAGTTTCGCCCTCATTTGAGCTCATCAGTTAGACACATCCGAGCTCAGGATTCGAAACCCGAGCCTCTTGCATGCGAGGCAAGCACTCTACCAACTGAGCAAACGCCCCACACACAAGAATTTCTATTAACCAACACAGATCAAGCAAACCGCGCCGAAATCCGACTGTGAAATGAACCCACTTCGTCTCGACAAGGGACGCGGCCGTCCAACCAGTCAATAACCCTTGCCGATGTCTCACAAGTAGGAGTTTTTTAACTCGAAGGGACGACGCCATCCAGCAGTGCTTTAACCCAACGAGCAACATATAATAGGATTTTCAGAATGTGAGAGATTGTATAATAAATTCCACAGCCAAACAACGTCGCAGCTCACAAGAGCCATGACAGTATATATATATATATATATATATATATATATATATATATATATATAATTTTATTTGTTGTTGGCGTTTTTTTTTTTAGCGATATTAACAACTTCAAAACGCTGTTATTTTTTCCGCTACCTTAGGTTTTTTAAATAACTATAAGCTCCCTTTGTTATTCATATATATATACACTCGTGAGCAAAAAAAAATGGGCCAAACAAATTTTATACATTTTATTGCACTAAAAGCTATATTGAACAAAGAACAATTGAACAAGGAAACTTAAACGAGACTAATAACACAAAACAAGACATTTACTTTAATAAATGCTTAGGATGGAATCGCATTCTCTCTTGGTTTCTTTAAAAGATCAATCATTTTAGACATGCTCTCAACCAAAGTGGAACACTGTGAAGAGGAGATGCTATTCCATTCGCTTTACACAGCTTCCCACAGTTTGTTATTGTTCGAAAAGGTTCTTCCGGCTAATGCACGAGATATTATGGACCAAATATTCTCGATTGGGTTTAAATCGGGGTTTTGATCTGGCCAAAATATCACATTAATTGAATTATCAGAAAACCATTGTTTGTGACTTTAGCAGTGTGTGCAGGGGCATTATCGTCTTGAAAAATAATGTTCTGAGATATTCCCAGCTTCTGGATACTTGGTAACAGTCTTGTTTCTAATATTCGAATGTATTCCTTTGAATCGATAGACTTCTCACATCTAATAAGTTCCCCAACTCCTGCTGCAGTAATAGTTCCCCATACCATTATCTCTCCATTCCCGTATGTAACTGTCGTTTTTATCCAACTTGGTGAAAATCTTTCTCCATTGCACCATTCGGGAGCATCGGGAGCATCAATAACAAGACAAAATATTGATTCATCTGACCAGGAAATATTCCTGTATCTGTATCTTTCTTGCCATAATACGAGAAAAATCTCTTTCTATCATTGATGTTCTTCTTGGATAAAAATGGCTTCTTTGAACACCTTTTAGAAGAAAATCACATTTCTTTCATTCATCTAGATATTGTGCATCTAGAAAGAGAATTTCAAGCCTTTTTTTAATTCTTTGCTATGGTCACTTTGAAGGACGACCACAGGCATAAATTAACTGTTTTGAAGTTTTCTTTCAATCCTTCAACACAGTTAATTTATGCCTGTGGACGTCCTTCAAAGTGAATGCTTTAGGGCGACCAGATCCAGATTTCCCTTTAGTAAACATTCGACTTCGAACCTTTGACCAATTAGCTTCACTATAGAAAGAGATGTTTTCACTTTTTATTTTCTTAAAATATCAAAAATCTGCTTGTAGGTCATTTTGGACTGGCTTAATCCTGCAATTCGGTTTTTTATATCCTTGCCAAGATGCGGTCCTACCATATTTAGGATTAATTTTTCCACTTATTATTATATGGTATAATAATTATGATCTGCAAAATTGAAATGTTCAGTTAAAATTAACAAAATTCATGGAAAATTATTAAAAAATTGATTTCTTCCTTCTTTCACTCTTGGCCCATTTTTTGCTCGTGAGTGTATGTGTGTATATATATATATATATATATATATATATATATATATATATATATATATATATATATATATATATATATGAATGAATGAAACGCCCTTATTTTTATGGAACGTATTCATTTATTCATTTATTTATTTTTATTATTATTACGTGCAAAATGTATACCTATGGATACGCATGCTTTTAGCTTTACGCCGTCGTCATCATAAGACACATACCCTATACACCTATGGCACTCTAATTAATTTAACTTACCACTAACAACTAAACAATACCAGTTTCATAACACCCTCTATAAACCAACTACCTAAACTCGAAGATCTTCTCCTAACACTTTTGATCTTATTTTATTTAGCACTTAATATATTGATCTGGAATTTCCCGTAAAGGTTTATCTACTCCTATCCCTCAACATATATGAAATATAAAAAATGAAATAATTTAATTTAGGTTCTTAAAATAAAACACTATAAAATTTTCAGAAACTGGATCTTCGGAATCAATTTAAACCCACAAAAACTTTAACTTTTACCCATTGCTGTCATGGCAAATTTTCTCTCCTCAAAATTTGAAAAGGTCTGGAACCTTTTTAATTTTCGTACCTTAATCTTTCTTGTCTGATTATATCTAACATGATTGAAACAGCCCGCACATTTTTTGGATATCTTCCTACTGGAAAGAAAAAAAGAAATATATATATATATATATATATATATATATATATATATATATATATATATATATATATAATTATTTTTTACTATAATAATTACAGGCGGCCAAAAGAAAGTCCGCACTTGTAATTTTTTCAAAAACTGTAAATTTAGGCTAAATTTAATGTAACTGTTTGAACAAACTATACCTCATTTGATTGGCCTTTTATTCTTCTATAATTTTACCTGTTAATATTTGACTTTTAATTGAAATATTTTAGTGTGAAAACACTCCCAGGTTACACTGAGTTGTGACAGCTAGTATTATAAATAAAAATTTTCCGTCATCTGACATCATATTATGTTTCTGAAGTTTTTAGATGAGGATTAGTTATTCGGACTACTGTTCTCATCTTGAGTGTGATTTTCATATCTTTTCGGTCGATGTAACCTTCGACCTTCTTCAGATGTATCTTGTCGAACTCGGGAATGTTTCTGTCGACCTCGAGAATGTTTCTCGTAATTCCGTCCAAATTCGCGAGTTCGACAGAAACATGCCTGAGTTCGACTAGATACACCTGAAGAAGGTCGGAGATTACATCGACCGAAACACGCTCAAGATAAGAACAGTAGTCCGTTGAATCCAAATAATACGAATAACATCATATTGTTCCTATTTACTAACATAACAACAAAATATTTGGAATTCGTGTTGCCTGGCAATACGAATTCCAAATATTTTATCTTGAAGATTACTACGGAAATGAATCGTAGCAGTATCTGTGTATCTTAATTACCGTGAATATATATCCATAATTTATTACCTAGCTCTACTCACGTAGTGAGCACTATTAAAGTAAATTCTGGGAGTCGATACATCATATATCTCTTCATAACACTTTTAAAACATTTTTGTAATAATGTTTTATGAATTAAAATAAATAGCTTTATTTACTATTAAGGACTATTGTATCAAGTTAGGAAATATTCCCAAGATTTTTACCCTGCCAATACAAACTTAATCTGGATTATATATATTAGCGATGTACGCGGCGTTGCTCAATATAAAACATAACGTTAAATTCCCTTCAAAAACGTCTGAATACACTACATACCAAATTTCAAGTCGGTAGATCGAAAATTCGTTGAGTATATAGGTTGAGAGTTATCCTCACGCACACACAGACATTCTAACTTTTATAGATATAGTAGCAGTTCAGCCCAGCTTGGCTCGGGCCCTGTTTACTGTTCATTACTTTAAATGCATATATATATATATATATATATACGTTTTATTTTTTATTACCGTATCTTTCTGTTAAGTTACATTATTGTTTCAGCTACCCAGCCGTTTTTTGGCCGTCTGTAGCTTCCTCAGACTTTTACAGAAATGTTCTTCAGTTTTTATTAATTGCCATTTCTACTATATATATATATATATATATATATATATATATATATATTAACAAGTTTGATTCGTGTTCAGGTAATGTACATCTAAAATTTCAAGTGTTTAGACCCGAAATTGGCGCAAGAGTTTGGTAGAATCTGCAATGGTCAACTCTTTCAACTTTGACCTCTTGGCAGCCAAATTTTCGCCCCAAAACTGATTAAAAAGCTTGATGATTGTCTGAATACCCTTTATGTAAAATTTCAAATGTTTAGAACCAAAATTTGCTGAATAGTTTGCTAGAGACCGTAAAGGTAAAATCTTTTAACTTTGACCCCTTGGCAATAAAAATTTTCGACCAAAAGCCGATTAAAACGCTTGCCCTATATTTGAATACACTATATATAAAAGTTCAGATGTTTAGAGCAAAAATTGGCTGAGAGGTCAATTTTTTTTTAACTTTGACCCCTTTTACATTTATTGTTTAGGGCTCAAATCAAGTTAAAAAGTTTGATCCATTTCCAAGTGTTTAGACCCAAAATTGACGGAGGAGTTTTCAAAGGTAAAATCGTTGAACTTGACAGTCAAATTTCTGGCCGAAAACCGACTAAAAAGATTTTCCCACATCTCAATGCTCCTTATGTCAAATCTCGAGTATGTAGACTGAAAATTGACAGAGTAGTTTGGTAGGGAAATGTATACACACAGACAGACAGACACACACACAGACAATTTCACTTTTATTGATATATATAGATATATTTCTATATGTGTGTGCGTGTGTATGTGTGTGTGTCTGTTTGCCTATTTGTGTGCCTGTGTGTCCGTGTGTATAGAGAGATATAGAAAGAAGTGGAGGAGAGGGGGAGGGGAAGATGACGAAATTTTCTGGGTTTTTAATTAACAAAAAGTGTTAAATCATATTGTTAAGACAATTATCTGCCAACCTTCAAAACAAAAAACGCATCGTTGGTGCTAATCTGTTTTGCTTCGCTGTTTGTGTGAGACCAACCAGTAGTTTCATAACGAGTGTTAACATAATTTATAATTAATATTGACAGAATGAGTGAAACCCATTGATTTTGGCAGGCCAAAATAGAAACACAGCGATAACAGCATTTAGATGAATAATAAATGTAATGTCACTCGGTTGCGCGAATAACTCCGCCAACTCCCGACAATAAAATAAAATACTAAATTAAATTCGATTAAATTAAAACTTGAAACCAATAATTTTTCCCCTAGTAAGTTACCTGTATATGTTTATGTATTTGCGTGGCATAAATTTTGAAACTAGTTAATTGATTATTATGAATTTTGGAACTTATGGGATGGATTTAGTTCAATTTAGTTTCATCGGGAAGGTAAAATGTGGGCTAGAAGTTTGTCGCGAAAATTCCGGTACCTCAAATTTTGATGAAATTTTAATAATAGGAATCAATCGTCTTCCTCCTCATCACCCTTCTTCCCCCTCCTTCTCCTCCTCCTCCTCCTTCTTCTCATCATCATCATCATCATTACCATCATCATCAGCAGCAGCATCATTCTCGTCATTACTATCAGCAGCATTATCACCATCATCACAATTACCATCAACATCGCCATCAGCATCATCATTAACAGCATCATTACCAACATCATCATCGTCATCACCATCATTACTGCGTGCTCCTTAAGTAGCATGACATCATGTTTTTCCTATTTGAATAGACAACGACAAACTAAGGCACAAGGTGATTACTTAATTGGCTGAGGGAATCCAGCTCCTCAAAAAGAAATACTCTTGATTGAAGCAAAAATAAATATTGTCTTTGTCTCGTATGACTTTTTCTTCATTGACCCACGAAAACACAGACTACATATAGCATCAAAACATATGCTATACAAACGACCAAGGTTTGTATAAGATCGTGCTGTTAACGAGCACAAATCCCCAGTTGTTTCTGTAACAGAAAACCTTACTTCCGGAACACTTAACTTCCGGAACACCTAACTTCAGAGTCTGCAGTCTTTTGAGGTGTATTCGCCTTTATTGAAGAATGTCGATGGGGTTGCCAAGCCCTTTTTTACTGTTGTTTTTTTAGGTCACCTTTCCAATTTCTTATTTGTTCATGGCTGTTGTCAATATGCGTTTTGGTGTTTTTCGTCTAAGATTTTTCCTTGAAACCATATTTTACTAGGTTTCTAATAGCCTTGTTTTTCTACTCAAAAAGTCCAATTGCCATATTTGTATTTGTAATGGGTTTGGTTGGATTCTTTACAATTTGGATATAATAAAAACTTTGAAACGTTTTTGGTTGATTCCTCCACTTGCAAACTTTGCTCCGAAGAGTGTTGCTCATAGTCATTATATTATTTTACATTAGAAATAACTTTTATAGATGTTCCAACTATTCTTTAAATCTGCTTTGATGTGACGCGTGCACTCAGAAAATCACGCACTCCTACTTTTCTGATTTCTCATACTGGCAAAAGTACCTTGGTAATTGCGTTAGGTGTGATTACGACATCAATATATACTAGGTTTTAAAACAATTGACCACCAATTCTATTCTTTTGAAACCTAGTATATATTGCTGAAGAAAAAAAAACAAGTTAACGGGCATTGTCAATTTTGCTTACTCACGTCGTATATATATATATATATATATATATATATACTTACTAGCAGGCCTTCCGGTGTTGTGCATAAATATTATATTATAAAATACGCATATATATTACATTTTAATTAATTCAGAAACTGAGGCATGGCATGCGAGTATTATGTTTTTTAAAAAGTCAGTTCATTTCTTTTATGAGTTGAGATCGAAACCAAACCCCAAAGACATTGAGTTGAGTAGGCTAACGATTATACTAGCTCGACACGACATTTAAACAATTTTTTTTTAAATCTCATTCTTAACATAAAGAAAATGTCATATCTCGCGAGTGCGTCATGAAACAGTCGACAGATAGATACAAATTCGACGACCCCCACATACGATTTACTAATTTTTACCCCTTAGCAGCCCTTTTTCCGGATGAAAATGGATTAAAACGTTTTCCACATGTTTGAATATCCTATATACAAAATTTCAAGTCGGTAGATTAAAAATTCGTTGAGTATATAGGTTGAGAAGTATCCTCACACACACAAACATTCTCATTTTTATAGATATATAGATATATGATGATGTCTGTCCATCGATTTTTATAAATACCACAAAGCATCACTGATGATGCTTTGATTTGCGCGTAAATTTTTTGTTGCAATAGTTGCACAATCCCGAACCACACCTCTCCTGAGCCTGCAAAGTTAAATACCAGTGACAAGTAGAAATTTCAGGAAAACTGGATACCAAGATAAGCGGAGAGCACATACAGCGCATGCTATTCCTAAATGGTCACCCATCTGGAGCTGGCCAGTTTTGTTTTTGTTTTTCTTTTTTCTTTTTCCTTTTTATTTTTCTTTTTTTTTTTTTTCTATATTTGCATTTTGTATAATTCTGGCCCATCTCTTCTTCTGATGAAAAGCGTTTGCCTCCGAAATGCTTAAAAAAAGGTTCTTTTTTTTCTTAATTTTCCTCTTTTTACTTTTCCTTATTGTTCTGATTATATAATAAAGTTATATATAACTTTTTTCCTCTTCTTTCATTTAATATTATAATTTTATATATATACTAGACTACTTGTGATCCGTTGGGTCAGTATATGTTATGGCTAGCTATGGAATAGTGAGCATATCAATTATGGCAAAAAAATGCACGCTTGCACATACAACAATGGCCACCAGTTGTAACATAAGGAATTATATTGCTTAATATCCGGAAAAAGTACTTATTTGCGGAAAATTTAAATGCTATATTCCTTTTTAGCATACCCGAAAACCTATGTAAGTCATCATTTTAAAGGAAAATTTTAAGGTGGAAACTAAATAAAAATGTGCCCAAACTTATATTTTTATATTTGCTTCAGAAAAACTACATTATATACAGTGTTAGTCATCCGTACTTTAAAATTTATCACTTCCGCCGAATGGTTTTGTAAACAAAGAAGTGCTACTCTTAATGAAAGCACTTATAACAAGTCAACGGTTATAACGTTTGCCCACTTTTAACAGGCTAAAAAGTTTATTGTTTGCATAATTTTCAAAGTATTAATAAGCATTTGCAAGTAATTTGAACGTCTTTAAACTGACAATCACGGAATGTATTGCAATAAAAAAAAAACTTTAAATTTTTTTAAATCCTAAAAACTAAAGCAAATATGTGTTGCAGACCAGGTTTTAAATACCCTAACTCGCTACAAGAAAAAATAATGAAACGAATTGAATGAAGGAAACAAAGAACTCAAATGCTGGAATAAAATAAACATGTCGTTTATTTTCTGTTGAGAAATGAAAGTCTTGGGTGTACACGTGTTCATTCGGCCGTTGACGACTACGCGCGTGGAAGGAAAGGGGAATGCAATAGAGAAACGTGAAGTGGCAAGCCGGCCTGTAGAAAGAGAGGGTTAAGCTCAGTAGAGAGGCGCGCACATGTCTGTGTTGATGGACCAAGGCCGAAAGATACAGTAAGAAAGTCAATCCAGGTTATGGAGATAGAAAGCATATAAAGTGTACATAGTCTGTTAGCTTTTTGTCCCACATAGTAGCAAGTTGTGTGAGGTACGCGCGTGCGCGCGCCTGCCGAAACGGCGGTGGCTGGTGCGCCGACCAACCACCTCGGAAGGCAGGTTGGAAAAGGAAGAAGCCGCTTATTCCTCTTTCTTTTATAGGTGTTTCCGGTGGTCTTTTGCGCATGTGTGGATTTTCTTTGAAAGGGGAAGTGACGTTGTCCGTGCGTGCGTGTATGTGCGTGCGTTAGCGTGTGTGTGTGTCTGTGTGTCTGTATGTGTATACACGTGAATGTGAGTGTATGTACGCGAACGTGGATATATCTACGTGTGTGGACGTGGGCGCGTATGTTTGTGTGCGCGTATGTATATGACAAGTAATATAGCTTGAGATGTGAACGCATGTTTTTGTGTGAGACTAGAAAAGGCTCACGCATATGTAAGAAAAGTAACTGCTATTGCGTTTGGTTACAGTTCCAGTGAGAAATAGGATTGACCGATTAAATGATCTTAATTTCTATCGTTTCTTCTTAACTAACCAGATAACTATGAGATGTCACTGTTATTGCTTTTGGTAACAGTTACTTATTCTACGATTTTTTCCCCTTTTATAACAAAAAGAAAGGTTAGATGTTATTATGTGTTGATGTTAGGGAGGTTCATTTTATTAATACGGTTTCAACGACTGGATAAGCTAATCTGAGTTATCTTAACATCTTTAAACTGTGAAATTACAGAATATATAGAATACTTTTAAAAAGATTAAATTGTAAACATGTTTGTTTTTGTGTTTTGGTACTGAACAAACGCAACGCTGCTTAACATTGGTGAGCTAATGAGAACAGGTGTCAACGTGATTCTGCCGTGTACACACACACGTACTAGTTGAATGGAATCTAGTGATCGAAGATAGAATATAATTATACAATTATAATTCATTTTTTTTTTCGGCGAATGTTATATTTTCTCATTTTTATCTTACGCACGTTTCGCAACCTGAGACGAAAAATACTCATAAGATGTTTTATTTGGGGGGGGGGGAGGGCACATTTTTAAACAAAACAGAAACGGAGAAAGGTGAACAAGAATAGTGAGAAGAACAGCAACTCAAACCCCCATACATCTATAATATAAATCTGAATGTGTGTGTGTGTGTGTGTGTGTGTGTCTGTGGTCACGAATAGGCTCCTATATGGTTGACTATTTTAAAAAACTGATTACATATAATGGTAGAAGATGTATCGAGACACAGGAATGGGTATGTTTGATCTGGCAGGACGGTGGTTCAGTATAATTGTGGGGTCTGCCTATGCGCCTGGTCCACAAAGTATGGAAATAAAAAAATTAAAAATTAAAAAAAAACGTTTACAAGTGGTTTTGATATAGATGTACATGAGAATACTTTGATAAGTATGTTTTAACTTAAATATGGATGGTATAATAAAATTGTGGGGTCTGCGTTCGCGCCTGGCCTCCATAGAATAGAAATAGGCACAAACTTTAATAAAGACTTTTCATATCTATCTGCGTAAGTATACTTTGATAATTATGTTTCAGTTTTAAAAAATATGGTATAATAAAATTATGGGGTGTTCGTTTGCGCTTGACCTTCAAAGAATGGAAATATGTCACCAAGTTTAACAAGGTTTTTTAATATAGATCCACAGAATATTGTGATAAGTGTTTCAGTGTGAACATATATCGTATAATAAAGTAGGGGCTTATCTATTTTATTTTTACTTTCATCATATTTTGCTTTGGCTTTGATACCCCCGAATTCGAAGCTATCTCTTTACAACCCTTCCTTTTCATAACCTATCATATTTTATTAAATCAGAGTCCATTTTCTGTAGGCTGTTTTTGAACCCAGTCAACGACGGGTACTTTTGCTAGTATATATATATATATATATATATATATATATATGTGTGTGTGTGTGTGTGTATATACACACACACACACATATATATATATATATATATATATATATATATATATATTCAAATTTTATTTGAGCTTTATTTGGTTTAATTGTTAAGGCGAAATATTTACGGAACTGATTCGTGGTCCGATGGTTAGAATTGACGACTGTCATCACCAGGGTTGTAGGTTTGATCCATGACTTGGGAAAGGTGTATGTCTAGTCGCACTTATGACTTGTGATACAACGAAACAGTACTGTCTGTGAGTGACTATATATATATATATATATATATATTAATTTTTATTTTATTTCGGACTACTAGTCTCATCTTATCTTTTTTATTTGGTGCACAACTTCCTCTGGCCTTCGTCAGGTGGTAACCGCGACGGATAGGAACTTCGAATCTCCTAACTGCATTCTCAGCCATCACTGTCATCCGTAGTTGTTGTCGTCTCACCACATTTTTGACCAATTACCTCTGGCACGCTTTGGGTGGGATTGAAACCGCTATCTTCAGACAATGTTTATCTGGAACCGTAGAGATTCAACGTCTCTATCAACTGCGCCACGGGCCCCGAAGGGCGATCAAGGTTGGATTCTTTGATCTTATAAATCCATATTTATTTATTATCTGATCTTCCATAGTCGGGTCCGTACCGATTGGTATATATATATATTATTCCTTATTGGAATTTTTTATTTTTTAGATGAGCATTGTATGTTAATTTTTATTTTATTTCGGACTACTAGTCTCATCTTATCTTTTTTATTTGGTGCACAACGTTTCGGCCAACTTCCTCTGGCCTTCGTCAGGTGGTAACCGCGACGGATAGGAACTTCGAATCTCCTAACTGCATTCTCAGCCATCACTGTCATCCGTAGTTGTTGTCGTCTCACCACATATATATGCAACTTTGTCTGTGTTTGAGTTCGTTCCTTATAGACTACGAAACTGCTGAACAGATTTTCTTTAAAATTTGCACAATTTTATTGTATGATTCTGGGAGTGATCTTAGTTCAGTTTTGTTTCAGAATACCCCCAATAATTACCGATAATCGATAATCCAAATTGACAGAGTAATTTGATAGGGAAATGTACACACACAGACAGACACACACACAGATAATTTCACTTTTATAGATATATAAATTGTATCTGTGCATTTAAGGAGCTTTTATTATGTCAGTAAACATTGCTAACACAAAAGGATCATTAGAAATATCACAAATTTTTAAAATGTATAATTAAGCAGAAGATTTTTTACTTTTAAAAATGTTAATAATGTGTGAGTTTGTGTGTGTCAGGATAAAATACCCGATACATCACGAAAACAATTTAAATACAGGAATAAGTCATCAAAAGCGATAGCTTAACCGGTTTCGTTCAAATCCAAAAACGTCATCAGAAACAGGAGATTCAAAATTTATTGAAATAACAGCAAAACATAGGAAAAAGATAAAAAAATGTTTTCGTTTCTGCCTTTTCACACACACACACACACACACAAACACACCCACACACACATATGTATATATACATATGTGTGTGTGTGTGTGTGCGTTATGTATCTATGCATGTATCGATCATCTGCTTTTCAAATAGTTATTTCCAATCGATAACGACATCCCTCTTTTCAAAAATACACATGAAAATTCACATAAAATGAAAAACCATATTTGCATACATGAAAATACAAGCGTACGCATTGCGTTAGTTATAAATATATTTTCGCGTTTCTCCTGTGTCCGCCTGTTTGCCACCGGTGCGCAATACATGTCACAGGATCTCGTGACATGACGTCAGCATTGACGTCACACTTGCAAGATGTCGTCAATGTTTTCGTAATGAATAAGAAAGGACGAAAGATATCACTGTGATTGCAAGAAGCACCTGTCGGGTTTCCACGTCCATTCAGCATAGAAATCCTCGTCTCCAACCACCACATTGCCTGGCATTGACTTCTTCACCCCCCCCCCACTCTCGCACACACACATCCTGCCTTTTTCTGTGACGTAATAAAATCTGCACACTCTGTCTATTTATGTCACATTAAAACCTCCACACCCTGCTTATTTCTGTGACGTAATAAAATTTCCACACCCTGCATATTTCTGTGATGTAGTAAGACATCCACACATTCCCTATTTCTGTGACGTAATAATATTTCCACACCCTGCATATCTCTACACGCTGCCTATCTGCCTATTTCTGTGACGTAGTAAAATCTCAACACACACACACACACACACACACCGAGTTTCACGCGCATCCCTCCACCCACAAGCATGTCCTACAATTTTATCAACAGCGAATTTTCCTATATATATATATATATATATATATATATATATATATATATATAGTTCCCATAATGTGTTAAATTCTATACTAGGTTTGATTGTCACCCGACATATGTGCTGCTTCTTTGGGGCGTCTTCCTTTCTCTCGTTTTTTTATGTCTATAATTTTTACTTCGTCCCATAAGTGTAGATAGTTCCTCTCAATATATAGTCAACCATACCCGATATATAACGACTTCTTGGTGCTTTTATAATCTTACTTTTAGTGGACGACATGTCACCTTTTATATAGTCTCCCGCGTTTATATGGAATTTCATACACACAGTTCTTAATCATGATTAATATCAATCCATAGCTTAATCACTGTATTCCCGTGGAGGGGGGGGTTACTGCCACAATGTTTCCGGAGAATCGAATTGCTCCTGAATACTGTCTTCATGTCATTTGCATTACGTATTTAAAAAAATTTTTTTAACTCTTTAATCACATTCTATGGTGAGTTTGCGAGTGGCGTTCCTTGGTATCATCTTGGAGCTGATGTAAATATATTTGTTATAAATTTCAAACAAGTAAAATATTTGTTTATTTTTCTAATATTACGTTTTGATTTGGCTTTCAAGCGCAATTGATGTGTATTTTAATTTATTCAAATTAAATCAACGTTTCTATATGGAATTCACACCTTTGATGTCCATCTCCTATTGATGTGTTTTGCTCTTACTATATGTTGCCTTTGCTTGATGCTGTACGCATGATACTCGTAGATCAGGATGTCTAAAGATATCGGCTTCCTGACTCAAATATACCGTACATCAAAGCTTTTGCTTTTGTGTCTTAGTTGCTTTTGTTTTTGTTTTATTTTTTGTTTGTTGCTGTTGTTTTATCTTTTTGCAAAACTTAATCATGTTCTGCAATGCCCAAAACAATACATCAATCGTGCCGCCTCCACTTTTTTCTTTCTCATCCACTTCCCTGTCTGAAGATACTGGCTTTCTGACTTAAAATGCACCGAAAATTAATGTTATTGTTTCTTTTTCCTTTCTCTTTGCAAAACTCAATCATGTTCTGCAAAGTCAAAAGTCAAAACAAACGTACCCTGTACAAAACGACTAAGCTAAAAACTATGGATCAACATTTGAAGATATAAGGAACTTTAAGCATAAAAACGTTTATTACAAAATTGTGTTATATAGAGATGGGCATTGGCACCAGAACAGTCATATTACGTAGTGAAGGATAAAACGTGCCATATGTTGTATAGTGGGTGAGAGATATCGTTCTTATAACGGCACCCGTTATAAACATTTATGTATTGTTGTTTAGTCAGGGAATATGATATCGACGTATAAACTGAGTCATGTTGTATCAGAGAGTTATCACCCGGGTATATATTACAGTGCATAGTTACTTAAAGATATCATTTTTTTATACGAAGAATAATATATGCTTCATAACTTCCTTTCTTCAGGATTTCTTTTATCTTCATTGCTGAGCTCCGTGATGAAACATGAAATAATCAACACCATAACCAATTGAGACCTTGAACACTTTATATTTTTATAATATAATTTTTTTCAGTTGTCTCAAATGGTCTTCACTAGAGGCAGCATTCCGTATCTACATACTTGTTCTTCACAGCCTCGCTTCCTGGCTTGAAGTAAGTCTGTTCACTTCCGTGATCAAACTCAAGTCTCCCTGTCTGACTAAAATTCTCGACCTCTTGGCCTCAGTTTCGTTACGTCACCATTCAAAAAGGTACAGGTATATCAATGTGCGACCTTTCAACGTATCCTTCCTTAGGTTATTTTGTTTATTTAACCTAATTTATGTAAACTCCTCAGCTATACTTTATTCTATAATCAATAAATATATAATCCCAACGTAAATTATTTTAACAACATCACTGGATAGACAGATAGATCGATAATAACTAACTCGATTTTAACAAAGTTATTATCTAACAAATGAGCCGAAAAAGGTTGATATGCTGTGAAACAAAATATATAAATCAAATTATGTATAAATATTTGAGGATATAAAGAACTTAAAGTATAAAATCTTTTATCACAAAAAACGGATTCTGCGTTAAATAACCCCCAAAATAGGTTGATATACCTCAAAACAAAACAACTAAATCAAAAACTATGAACAAATATTTGAAAGTAGAAAGAACTTGAAACACAAAAAACTTTTACCAAAATGGCCATCTTCGGCATTAATAATCCGAAAACTGTTGATTTGCTATCAAATAAAAAACCAATCAAATCACAGTGTCGTAGGCAACGGGTAATTCCTTTCTTTACATGATATAGATAATGGGATTTGAAGTTTAGCTACTGTCCAGTAGAAGTTGGTGTTCGGTATACAGATCACATAAACCCCTAATCATTGTGAGTTATCAGCACATATAGGAATGATAATTTATGTCGATTTGAAAAAATAATGTTTTTATAGATCTGAGGATTTTTTGCTAGGATTATGATTAGCATATTCTTTTCATTGTTTTGACTCTCAAGTATATATCCGACGCAGTTAGACACAATTAATCAACCGAGAACCACATCACTCTACATAAAAACATATGTTATCGATGGACATATACCTGAGAATCCTAACAAGGAAAAGAATATGCTGTTGTCATAGCCCTAATTATGACTCAGTTGTGTAATTCCTCCCCTGCCCCCCAAATGTACATGACCAAACGAGCCATGAGTATGTCTAATAATGTAATATACGAAAGCAATTTCACATATAGGTACGCTATCAAGCGTTCGATAATGTCCACTGTTAATTAATGGATGACTAAAATCAAGTAAAGTCAGAAGTATAATTACCCAAACTTATTTTCGACTACATATGATGTAAATGATACGTTATCTTCCATAATGATTGTCACAAAGTTGAATAACGATTACATCAGCTAATGCTAATCTTGACAAAAGTCGAACTAAGTATAGATCGAAGTGACGTAAACTTTGGGAAATAAATGAGTTAATATAAAAGATGAACACGACGAGATATCCTGTCAGGTTATATGAGTTTAAATAGTTAAATAGTAAGACAAAAAATGGCAAAACATGACAAGAGTTTTGAGAGACACATTGCCAATAAATAACCGAAAGGAAAACTTAGATAATCGCCAAGAGCGAAATACCCTTCTAAGATCTTTGTTCGTTGTGTCCATCTATTTGTTCTTAATCAGATAGTTAACCAACTAGTGCGTGAACTATTTCTCTCTTCCAGCGAACGTCTGATTCTCCTTTTCTGTACACGTTAAAATTGTATTTGTTAACTCCAGTGATGACGAATCAAATGGCCAAATAAAACTCACGTAAAAAGAATTGAAGTAAATGAAAGCGTTACATTTATTATTACACACTATGAACGGATAAAAATGTCTTTATACGGAAAAAGGCTTTCGTAATAAGAATAACATATTGTTTTGTAACTATTTAATAAAGTCTCCTTAATTTTCAATAACAGCTTCTACGCAGGGCCTGAAATATAGTAAGATCAAGTGATCTGTGTTCATATCGTCCATTACAATGACTATGCATGGGGGGGGTTACATAGTCGCATAGTCCTGATTATTAAGGTATTTTTCAATTACGCTCCATACATAGAAATCCAATGGGTGGCGATGTTAAAATATTAGGAGTTATATTACCATAAGAAATATTCGCCATTCAATTCTGCATTGCTACAGCATTGTGTGCTGAAACACGTAAGGTTTTATCAATCCCTCGCTTAATAACAGTGTACAATGAGAAGCTTCCTCTGCAATGTCGAGCACCTACCAACATCTTAGGAAGAGACCAAGCTATAGACCAAAGAGCTAGAGAATAAAGGACTCAAATCAAGTCATAATTACATAAAAATCTCCTTGGCAGGCTTTTTCCCCTTTTGTTAACAAATATAACATCCGATCACCTTGCTTTGATAGGTGTATCTCTTTGTAATTCCATGTCTTATAATATTTTATGATTTCCACTTTCAAGTACAGCTACCGATTTGTGTTTATACCATTTGTTTGGATGTTCACATTGCAGTTGTTTGCATAGTTCTGAGTGTACCGCCTTCTCCACCTAGTCGTGTCTATTCTTATATTCTTTTTTGGGGTGCTAGTTTGCTGCATTTATTAATTATTTGTTTTATCGTTTCGTCTCTTTGTCCACAGAGTTTGCATTTGCTGTTTTGCTGTGTTCTATCGATTCTTACTTTGATGCGGATTGTTCTAATCTCCTTATTTTGGGCGGCTGTTATTAGGGATTCATTTTTTCTGTTTAGGTTTTCTTTTTATAGCAGTGTTCAAGTGTTTTCGTTAGTCTCATCTTTTGTAATCTTTATAAATTGTTCGTGTAGCTGGTTCTCTTTTTATTTTTCTCGTCTTGTTCTTTGCCTTTCTGTTTTCTGTCTTGTATATTTTTCCAGGGTCTCTTGCTGCGGTAATTATCCTTTCAATGTTCTGCGTTATATATTTTCTAATTGCCGATGTTATCACTAATATAGTTATTCTAATGGCGTTATCTTGTGCGGCTGTTTGTAGTGATTCCTTTTCTCTGTTTAGGCGTCATTTCCGTAGCAATGTTAAGGTGTTTTCGTTAGTCTCATCTTTTGTTATTCTTATAAATCATCTGTGTAGCTTTTTCACTTTCCATTTTTCTTTTCTCCTCTTATCTGTTGCCTCTCTGTTCTCTGTCTTATTCATTTGTGTACGGTATCTCATGGTGTTAAATAGTGCATATAATCACGTGGGAAAATATCAGCAGCAATGAAGGATGGCTGGCTTGCGAAGAGATTAGCAGCAGTAGTCGAAAAATGCACATATGCAAATTAGGAAGTGTGCACGAGAAGAAAAAGAGAAAAATACACCACCTCCCAGAGAGAGAAGTAAATCGAAGAAAATGGACATGTAAAGTCGAGAACGAGATTGGGCAGGCATGCGGTCGGAGGAAGGATAAACACACCAGGCTAGATGAACATGTGGTAGCGAGGGACTTTTTAAGTGGTGCTGAGATGGTAAGCTACAGGTAATAAAAACAGTTGTTAAAAAGAAAAAGATGCCGAGCCAGATTTTTATTTATTTCTTTTGTTTGTAACTGCAATGTTAAAATGCTGCGATGATTAGGCTTTCTGTGTTCTGCGCTGTGTATTTTTCTAGTTTTTTTTACATAGGCATCACCACTTATCAAGGCCAAGAGGCCAGTCAAGGATAAGGGTTAAAGAGTGTACAGTTTTGTGTGTGTGTGTGTGTGTGTGTGTGTGTGTGCGTGTGTGTGTGTGTGTGTGTCATTCACACGATCTTATATGCTAACAAGTCCTCTTCCTCCGTCGTAGATCAGCATTATTCTTTGGGTGAAAGCCATTGTGTATGGCCATAAGTTTCCTTGTGTCTGGTTAAGATGCCTCAGTTCTTCTTTTATCCAGCCTATGAACAGTCCAGAGTATCTTAGTAGTGATACTGCCCATGTGTTTATACCTTTTCTTAGGTTCCTACTATATACTTTAGTTTCTTATTTTCTTGTTTTTTCTTTCAGTTTTCTTTTTTATTTCTGTTGATTTGATTATAACTGCTTCCAAAACTCTCCAATATCATGTTCGCCTAGTATCCTCATGTCCAATTATTTCCCCCCTTCTTATGACTAGCAGGGCATACTTTTCCTTCCAAATTCCATCGGGATATCATAGCTGAAGATTCTAGCTGTGCTTATTGGCGCATCGAGTTCCTTTCTGTTTCTTGCGAAAAGTTTCAGGTCGTCCATACACATTAGCTGGTTCATTCTTTCATCTGTATTAGTAAACTTGTGTTTAGCCTGCCATTTCCTTAGTATAGTTTCATGAGAATCGTGGCTAGTGCTAATAGGGAATCTCATTGAAGAAATACCTCTTTGTAATTTTATCTGCAAGTCTCTATGTTATTATTTCTTTCTCAATCAACCTCGAGAGATCCTGTCATACGCTTTTTTGTGGTTGATCCATGCCATGACTATGTTCTCTTTTACTTTTTACCTCCTTCGGGATCTTTTTTGTTTATGTATACTAAATCATGTGATCCTTTTTTTCCATTTTCGGCATCCTGTCTGTTCCTCGGATTCCTTCTTTTCTTTTTAGCGTTTTCTTCAACTTATTCATCTATTTATCCTTCAATCCTTCATCAATTCTTTGTCTTTATCTGTAACAGAGCGCGTATGAGTGCATGTAAAAATATCAGCAGCAGCAGAAGCATAGCTGGCTAGCGAAGATATTAGCAACAGCAGCGTAAAATCACTATGCAAATTAGTGTGTGCGAGCTTACGTCACAAGAAAAGGAGAGAGAATAATTAACATGGTCGAAAGGGAAGCAAAGTGCGCACTGAGAAACATGAAAGTGTAAACACTGGAGCGAAAAATCGCTAGCGTCAAGTGGCGGAGAGGCAAAACTTTTAAAAAGCACATGTGTTTACGAAAGGACTTTGGAAATATAATAAAGTGCGTTTGTTTTTATTTGCACTTAAAGAAGTGCCGATTCGGATTTTTATTTCCTTCATTTGTTTGTTCCTTTGTTTTGCTTGTTTATTTTTGTCACTTTGTTTGTTCCTTTGTTTGTTTGTCCCTTTGTTTGTTTGTCCCTTTGTTTGTTTGTCCTTTTGTTTGTTTGTCCCTTTGTTTGTTTTTCATTTTGTTTGTTTTTCCTTTTGTTTGTTTGTTCCTTTGTTTTCCCTCTGTTTGTTTGTTCCTTTTTCTGTTTGTTCCTTTGTTTGTCCCTTTGTTTGTTCCTTTGTTTGCTTGTTCTTTATTTTGTTTGTTTCTTTGTTGATATGTTCCTTTGTTTGTGTGTCCTTTTGTTGGTTTGTCCCTTTTTTGGTCGTACCTTTGTTTGTTTGTTCTTTGGACAACTTGTACATTTGTTTATTTTTTGTTTGTTGGTTATTTTGTTTATTACTAGAGAGGAGAGTGGCGCCATGACTTTTAAGGTTGAGGTGATTAAAATTCCTCATGAATTTCTTTTTATATTTTAGAGGGTGGGGCGAAATGTTTGGCGGATGTTTAAAATTCCTCCTGTTTATTTGAGGGGGGGGGCGAAATGGCAGAATGCCTGTTATTTTGTAGGTGGTTAAAATTCCTCCTGTTTATTTTCGGGGGTTGGGGCGAAATGGCTGAATTCCTGTTATTTTGGAGGTGGTTAAAATTCCTCCTGGTTATGTTTGGGGGGTTTGGGCGAAATAGCGGAATGCCTGTTATTGTGGAGGTTGTTAAAATTCCTCCCATCTATTTTTGAAAGGGTGGCGCGAATTTTTTTTGGAGGTGGTTAAAATTCCTCCTTTTTTTACTACCTTGATGGAGGTGCTAGGTTGATTTTCCCTCTCTGGTATGAAAAGCTCTACCAGTTTTCTGGAGCCAGTTAAAAAGGGAATTGCTTTGAAGAGTTTTTTTGAAGGTATTCGAACCCCTGGAATACTGGGAGAGTTGGGTGCACACCTGTGGTCCTGGTTTGGAAATGATACGCCGAATTTCTGCTTTTTTGTTTATGTTTTTTTTTTTTGAGAAGGACATATCTCAGGTGTTTCATTATTCATGTAATATGTATGAATTTTATGTAATTTATGTTGATATGATTTTGTGTTTTTGTAATTTATGTAATAAATGACAAGTTGGGCATAGGAGGTGCGTGATACTATAAAGTGGCCTTGAGGTGGATTTGAGCCACTAGTTGCTGAGAGGGGGAATAGACAAAGGAAGAGGAGGTAGCTTAGAATAAACAAAGAAATCGGAAATATCCTACAATCAACAATAGATAGGAAATCGCTTAGAATAAACAAAGAAATGGGAAATATCCTACAATCAACGATAGATAGGAAATAGCTTAGAATAAACAAAGAAATCGGAAATATCCTACAATCAACAATAGATAGGAAATAGCAAACAATAACAATAGAAACCTACTGATAAAACAGGGAAGGGCAGCTTCCGGTAGCCAGGGTGGGTGGGCGACCTGAGAGATCAAGAGAGAGGAGGCAGACAGTTGAGATCTAGATGCGCAGGACGACGGATGGGAGTTGATAACGACTACAGTTGAACAGTTATAGAGTTGACTGTGAAATAGAGACCTGTACAATTTTTAGAGTTGACTGTGAAACAGAGATAGACGAATGTAACATCAATAGAACGGGGAGAAGACACACACACACACACTCACAAGTCCAACAGTCAATTTATATGTGAACATTGGCGTTTGTGTTTTTCCTTTCTTTGTTCATATTTGTACTTTTGTGAAACCACGCGTGTGTTCCCACCGACAGTCGCCAGCGAGAAAATGACGATCCGGCCATGAACGAAAAATCCACGGTATACGACGTTGGAAGTCGGCGATCTGACGAGGGAGCCACACGTGGGGTTACAATTAGTCCCTTTGTTCGTTTGTTCCCTTTTTTGTTTGTTCCTTTGTTTGATTGCTCATTTGTTTGTTTGTTCCTCAGAGAAGAAATGCTATTTTCCCCTAGAGAGATAAAGTGGAGGAGATATCTTTTCAGAAGTAAACAATTATTTGAATAATAGCAATATTCCATTAACTAATTAGATTTAAATCAGTGCAGATGGTGCTGCATCCATGACAGGAAGGATTAGATGCTTTGTAACACAAATAAAAACTGTGCTACTCATATAATGCGTGTAAACTGCATTATTCAGACAACACTTGGCAGCAAAACCTCTGGGGGGAAATATGAAGGAAGCTATATCAGGAATCAATTTCATAAAAATAAATACTTTGAATGACAGATTGTGTGAAAAAATTTGTGAAGATGAACAATTTAAAACATTGCTACTTCATACAGGTTAGGCAAAGGTAACTGTTTTGATAGATTTGTTAGTATGTGGCAAGCTGCAATGGACTTCTTAAAAATCAAGTATGAATCTGCTGAGTACTCAAAAACAAAAGACAAAAGCTCAGAAAATGTTGGATAATCGTAATAAGAATGCAATTAAGTCAAACATGCTTTATCTCAGTGACATTTTTAACTTTGTAAATGAACTAAATTTGAAACTCAAAGGAAAGAAATCTGACCTTGGCACTTGTTCACAAAAGATTAAAGGTTTTATAAATAGGTTGAATTACTGGAAAACACACTAGATAAGCAAGATCTATCATTGTTAAAAAATTATAATAGTATCCACTCAAGTCAAGAATGTGTCATAGAATGTGCTGAGCCTCTGGAAGGCCTGAAGAAAGATTTTGAGAGATATGAGGAACTCATCAACACAACTTATTCACTGTGGTTTCAAGATTTAACAAACTTTGAACCAGAAGATACTTTGGAACCTGAAGTAGTTCAAGAACTTTTGGATTTAAAAGAAAATTCAAAGTTGTCCAGAAGAGTTTAAGATAAAAGGGTTTTTGAATATATTGAAATAAAATCAACGAATGCACTAATTTATGACTTAGTTGAGCCCAGAAAATTATCCTTTCCGACAATTTGGCTAGTAGAGGAGGGCTTATCAGCTTTTGCTGAAATCTTTACAAAAAAAATTGAATGTTAATGAAAGAGGAACGCTAAGATTGAAACTAAATAAAACGTTTGTTATCGACTATCAAGAATTGATTAAAAATCACCAAGAGTAAGGATCGCATCGAATACAACTTTTTTTAACAATTTTTCTTTTGTAAAATTTAAAAACTGATTTGATCACTGTTAATAAATAAATAATTTTGTAAAATGAATTTTTCGGTAATTTAAGGAAGTGGTCCACAGAACATTCAGTTAAGGGTTTGTGGTCCATCGAATAAAAAAGGTTGAACTTCACTGTTCTCAACAACTCGCGTTAACTTATACATTAATACTGTCGAGAAGGTATGAACCCATAAATCCCCTCTCAGTAATTGATAAAATAGATTGACTTAATAACTTTCTTTCATTAATTTTTCTTTTTTGTTAATTTTTTCTTTATGTATTTACGATTTTTTCATTCTTTTTTTCTTCTTATATTTATTCTTCAATTTAACGTTTTCTTTTTCTTATGTTCCTTCTTTGTTTCCTTATTCTATTCTTTCGGCTCCTTATAGCGGACTTATAGATGTGCAGCTTCAATGTTTTTGGTTCCATGTAACGCTTCTTCATCTTTTGCCTCTGCAGCAGTTGTCTGGCCTGATTATATGGCTCATGTGTATTAGTCTCCGCATTCAAGGATTTTCCTTAATATTTCAGCTGTTTTCATTATCGTTAGTCGTTGTATCTTTCCTGCCATTCCTCTGATTCCAATTTCTCACATTCTTTTTTTCAAAGTTTTTCGGAATTGTTCCTAGTGCTCCTGCTATTATAGGTATTATCTTGATTTTCTTCATCATCCATATTTCTTTCAGCTCTCTGGCTAGCTCCGTTTCTTCTTTTCTTTGATTTGATCCTGTAGTCAGCTGGAACAGCACGTCTACGATTTGACAGGACTTTTCTTTCTTGTTAATTATTACGACATCCGATCTTCTTGCTTGGATAGGTTTGTCTGTTTGTATGTCCATGTTCCATAGGATTTTGTCATTCTCGTTTTCATATACTGTTGCCGACTTATGCTTGTACCATTTGTTTGTGCGTTCGAGATACAGTTGTTTGCATAATGCCCTTCCCACTTGGTAGTTCCTGTTCTTGTATTCCTTTTGTGCCAGTTTGCTGCATTCGCTTACTATAGGGTTTTTCGTTTCGTCTCTTTGTCCACAGAGTCTGTATTTGCTGTTTTCTTTATTATTATTATTATTATTATTATTATTATTATTATTATTATTATTATTATTATTATTATCTATATATTAACACGATAGCGTGTGTGTTATTTTCTATGTCAGGCTTACATCCGGGTCGTTTAATTGTTATATGTACTTCCATTTTTTGTCATTAATAACTTTATCAAGAATTCTTCATAACTTTTGGTTTGGTTTCGATTATAGCTGAAGGAACTCAAGTGATATATATATATATATATATATATATATATATATATATATATATATATATATATATATCATAAGTGTTTTTCCGGTTTTGATTCAAGTTAATGCACCCAAGTCATATGGATATATTTTTTATTTTTGAAATCGCAACTTTATAATATATAAAAATCGATAGAACATTAACTCTATAATAATATATACGAAATCTGCAAGAATTTAAATATCATATTTAAGCGTACTTTACAACCGGGTTTTGCCGAACGTTCGTGCTAGCTTACATAAATACTTTTGCAGTTTTAACAAAAGAGCTACAATAATATCAGAGCTTCTCCATTTACACTGAACATCTACAGAATGCCAATATCAATATATTACATATGAATGAGTCCCCTGTGGAATTTCCACAGGTACCGTTAGTTGTTATTATTATTATTGGCTCACATGGAGCTTTCACACAAGTCAACAAACGATCTGATTGGAAACCTGTGGTATTCTCTGGAAGCTCAGACGTCCCCAGACGTCCAGACCTCTCTACCTCCTTCGATAGAATTTACAAATGAATTTGCATCATCGCAACAGCCGCTTACCATTGATTTCTCGCTGGTAGTGGCCATTGGTTTATGCTGGAATTTGAGTGGCACTCAGCCTCCCCAAGGTCCCGGTTTTCTTTGCGCTTGTCCAGCCGAGGTCTGGTTGGCGTTCGCTCCTCGGTCTTTCAGTCCTTATTGATCCTTCTCGGCCCTTTGGTATCATTTTTTTTTGGGGGGGGGGGGGGAGATCGGTGATGAAACAATGGGGGGAGTGCATTATGGGGGGTGTAGAACTTGTAAATATGCAGTTTCGGTGTTCTTCATTCCCTGTAACGCTTATTCGTTATATTGTCTTGTATTATTCTCCGCATTCAAGGGTTTTCCTTAATATTTCAGTCGTTTTCATTATCGTTAGTTGTTGTACTTTTGGAGTTATTCCTCTGATTCCAATTTCTGGCATTCTTTTTTCGAAGTTTTTAGGGATTGTTCCTAGTGCTCCTACTATTATCGGTACTATTTGGACTTTCTTCATCATCCAAATCCCTTTTAACTCTCTGGCTAGCTCTGTGTATTTGCTTCGTTTCTCCTTTTCTTTCATACTCACCCTGTGATCAGCTGGGACTGCAAAGTCCACGATTTGACAGGATTTTTCTTTCTTGTTAATTATTACGACATCTGGTCTTCTTGCTTGAATGGGTTTGTCCGTCTGTATGTCCATGTCCCATAGGATTTTGTGGTTCTCGTTTTCGCGTGCTGTTGCAGGTTTATGCTTGTACCATTTGTCTGTACGCTCAAAATGCAGTCGTTTACACAATTCCTAGTCTACCACCCTCCCCACTTGGTCATGCCTGTTTTTGTATTCCTTTTGGGCAAGTTTGCTGCATTCGCTTACTATATGGTTTATCGTTTCGTCTCTTTGTCCACAGAGTCTGCATTTGCTGTTTTCTTCTGTTTTATCGATCCTTGCTTTGATATGGTTGGTTCTTATCGAGTTATCTTGCGCTGCAGTTATTAGAGATTCAGTTTCTCGGTTTATATGTCCTTTTCGCATCCATGTCCAGGTGTTTTCGTTATTCTCATCTTTTGTCATTCT
>NC_136513.1:7650000-7672500 GCF_053919585.1 Euprymna scolopes
ACATGCAAACACTCTTGCTATATTTTCTAGTGAACTGTTACGCGGGGGCATTTCTATAAAATAATAATTTAAAAAATCAATAAAACAGTTTGAAATGTGTACTAAAGTATTCTAGCGAGTCCTAATAATCAAATCCCAAAAGTTTTTAATTCACGAAATAGTTTAAAAGCCAGAATGATCTAGAAGGTCCTAGAGGGTTCTGCAAGAACCTAGAATGAGTTATGGTGCCATCTATATATATAAAAGCGAAAATCTATGTATGTATGTATGTATGTGTGTATGTGTGTATGTTTGTGTGTCTGCTAAAAACTTTCGACAGACACGACGAAAATTCACAAACTAGGTATCATATCGAAGCCCCATCCTTCGCTCGAAAAATATCGAAAAATTGGCAAAAAAACGTTCATTTTTTCACCCCGAAATCGACAATTTTCGACAGGGGGAGGTCAACAAAAACGGTCTTCTCGTGACGACGACCGGTTCTACGCATGCGCAGATGACGTCATGACCTGATTTACTTTAAATAGTTGAAAAACTGAGCAAATTTCGTGTACGTCGCGTTAGGTCAGTTAAACAGCGCGTTGGTTCATTATCTAAACGTTTTGAGTTCGAATCGGTGTGTGAGATGTCTCTTCTTTTTCGATTTTTTAAATTTAAAAATTGAACCAGGGTTATTTAAGCCATTTTTCACGTAACGTTCGTTTTTCTGGGGTTTTTGTTTTTTTTTTGTTGTTTTTTGTTTTTTTTTACTTCGCTTATCCACCCCCGACCACACACCCCAAAACACCCGGGTACCCACCGATTTTTTAAATTTTAATATCGAAACAGGCTTATTTAAGCCATTTTTCACGTGTTCGTTTTTCTGTTTTCAATATCGTTGGTTTGCCTTACGTTAGTTTTCTTTGTGTTTTTTTTTCGATGTTTCGATTACCCCCCCCCCGCTTAAGTTTAACGTTGTTTTCTTTTTTTACTTCGCTTATAACATTGACCTCATTTG
Organism: Euprymna scolopes; assembly: GCF_053919585.1. Classification (NCBI taxonomy): domain Eukaryota; kingdom Metazoa; phylum Mollusca; class Cephalopoda; order Sepiida; family Sepiolidae; genus Euprymna; species Euprymna scolopes. The sequence goes on from NC_136513.1 coordinate 7,650,998, forward strand.
CTGAATAGCTTCCGCCGTCATCGTCGTCGTCACGCTCGACGACTTCCGGGCGCGCACCTGTAAATTTGGTTCTTACTTAAATAAATTCAAACATCTTTCACTAACTCATTCTGGCTGGCCGATTTTATTTTCAAACTTCGCCTCAGGGCTTCGGGTTCGATCCTACCAACTCCCCCCCACCGGTTTCTTTATTATTTAACGGCACACACACCTCCAAACACCCGGGCAACGCCGGGTACCCCCGCTAGTATATAAATAAATGTGGAAAGAGAAGCAGATCAGTTATCAGCTCGAAACCGATAAGGTAACTCCGGTCACTGATTCATGGATAAATCCAGCCGAAAGAATCCAAAACAAAAACAAAAAAAAAATGAAAATACACCCCCCTTAACCCACGGAAAGTTTGCAGAAAATGTCTTCTTGGCCAGTGGTAAATAGGATTTTGGAATTTTATCATTGACCGAACTTTTCAAATAAAAACAAAAAGGAATCTTATTGTCATTGAATCTCATTATTAATAGAGTAAATAGTCACTCGAAGTCTTGCCGGCTAGCTGTTCTTAATTTTGACTACATTTCCTTCTCCCTCGTAAACTTCACTCCCTCGTCATGTTTTTTTTTTTGTTTTTTTTTGTTTTTACCCGAGTTTCACCAAGTCGTCATTATTTTTTGCATTGATAGTAGTAATTCTAAATAACTGTATCTTTTGTTAACAAACCTTTTTCGGTTGCGTTGTTATTGCTGTAAATATTTGTGAACAAGCCTTTTCGTTTATTTTGTTATTGTTGAAAATAAAGGAAAATATCATTTTTCTAAAATCATATTTCATATCGTTCATAATTTTAATTTTTACCTCTTGAGCGTAACATGAACTTACATATAGCTTCATGCAAACTCACATAGCAACAAATGAAATAAGCATGTCGGTGCTTCTACATTATTGGGACGAGATTTTGGAGTCGATAAACGGAGTTTTCAGATAAAAAAACAATAGTTTCAACCGATTTTTTTTTTCAATTCTAATAAGTTACAATGTTAGCTTCCAAATTATGCAGTCGGAATTACTTGAATATTGCTAAAGTGTTAAAAGTACAACTTTAATCGTGTTAGCAGGTGAAAAAAATTGCCGCCATCTTTGTTTAATTCGAACGGAAAATTACCTCCCTGTTGAACTCACCTGTGTTTTACCATCGTTTTCATCAAATTCTATTTTTTATTTTCTTTAATAAAAAATTTTCGACCTCATCAATTTCGTAATTTTGAGATATAATCATCTTAAAAATACGAAGAATATGAAGATACCATTGTTTTCATGTGAAATTCAATATTACGATTTCTGAAAATCTCGTCCACAACTCTGTAGAAGCGCCAATATGTCTACTTCGTTTCTTTCAAAGATCAAATTCTATTAACTTCTGTCGAACTCTTTTCACTGAAAACCAAGAAAAAATAAATAAATAACTGTTCACCGAAGATTCGATTTAATATTGCGACGAGACAAATTCATCGCTGGCGACTAGCGATTCAATATAGCCTTCACTGAAGACAACTCATAGAACATTCATTTTTCACATTAAACCCCCTCGCAGGAGAGATTTCTGAAGTAACACTGTCAAAAACCAATTCGCTACCGATGTTTAACAACGAGGAACAGCGACTTAACTTCAAATTCCACTGGAATAGTTCAAATTTAAAGAAATTGTATGCAACAATTCTACAGAAATAAATTTGAACACAGTCAATGCAACAAGCCTCTATTGACAACTCATATTTGACACTATTGTCACAGACAGAATAGTTCGCATTTTCGTCAACCGACAAAATAGTAATTTTAATCGCCCACACGCACCTATACACACAAAGAATCATTCTTTTATTTGGATAAACTTTCGGGGGAGGGTTTCTACCGGAAACCAATTCAGCTATTTATAGCAACAGCAGCGACACTTTGTGGTTTGATATTTTGAATATCTTTGGTTTGTAAATTCCGTGTTTTTCTAAGTTGCCCAATCAGACGCCATCTCTCTGGCGAACAAAGTTTATATAAAGTTTAACCGCACGGCAATTTCCTCTTTCTTGGTCAGCACGTTATACTGATAGCAATTCTCCCTCGTCTCCCTTTCCGGCTGTCATTACAGGCAACACATCTCTCTTGGGGCGCACCAGTACCTGCCCGAGGCTTTGCCTATGGGTTCGAAACAATGAATCCATCATGACTACCGTCAAACCCTCATTCCAACACACATAAACTCTTTTCTCTGCCAATAAGACTGGCTAACTTTTCATCCCCGTCCATACACAAGGACTCATTTCACTATTCCACAGTTTATAAATATCACCACTGGATGATCTGTAAAAAGTTGAATATCGAATGTAACAGCAAATTCTGGGAACATATGCCAGAAAGAACAGTCGGAAATAAGTCAAACGCCATCCATTATGATTATCCAATTTCTACAGCTAAACGGAGCCATAAACCCTGACATAGTGATATGGGACAAGATGGAGAAAGAAGCAACCTTAGTAGAAGTTAGTGTCCCTGATTATACTGCGTTAAATAGAGCTGAAAGGGAAACTTTAACGAAAAGAAGGTCTTATGCATGACATGGAAAGAAACTGGAATCTTATGAAGATCTCTATAATTCCAAGTATTATAAGACCAACTGAACTCATGAAAAAGAATTTCAAAAACTATCTGGCAAATACCTCTTAGTGTAAATATCTGAGTTAGTTGGTGAATGCTTGGCATCCGGTAGGATGCTCTATGCCCAGCTAGAACAAACTGATAAGAATTTTTCTATTAACTTTCTTTTCCTTTACTCAACTTACACTTACGAAGACGATCAATAAGGTTCTTTTTAAATGTTAGAATGGACGTCGTTATTTATTCTACAAACTTTTAAATGACTTAACATGATCGATATTCCGTTAAAAAAAAACAACCAATCAAATATTTTCTCCTAAATCACATCTGATGCTACCAGATCAGACTGTCTGAAGATATTGGCTTCCTAAGACGAAATGCAACTAACATTGATGCTTTTTGTTTTTCTACTTCCTTTTGAAAAACTTTATTATGTTCTGCAAAATCAAAACCAAAAACAACGACCCACCTTTTCCCCCTTTTTTTCTTTCTTCCCATTTCTCATTTCTTCCTTCCTGACTGGTTTCCTAACTTAAAATGTGTCACATATTAATACTGTAACCCTTTTCCCTCTCCCATTGCAAAACTCATTCATGTTCTGCAGGGAACACAAAACGATAAAATCCACTATGAAACAACCAAACTACAAACTAGCGATTGAAGATACAAAGATCTTGAAGAAAAAAAAACTTCTACAAAATAACTGGATGCAACATGGATACTATTTCCAAAAATAACTGGGTTCGGCATTAAATAACCTGAAAAGGGTCGATATGCCGTCAGACAAAAGAACCAAACTTAAGTTACATAACATATCGATACAACGACATCGTTGTTTGTTTTTATTTCTTGCCATGTCATTTGTTTTGTTAGCATTAGCACAGACGAAAATTTCTGTCCTTTATTTGAACAGTTAAAACATCCTAACACTAACAATTTTCGGTTAGAACTAAGGGGAACAATCCATCATTACTTCTTAGTACTGGTCTTCAGCACCGGTGTTCTTCAATGAATGTCCCTTACAAAATATTTCTTTAAAAAATCAGTACGACATTTCCAATCAGTTATTTCTTCACGGATCACTTTTTTTAAGCATCTCAAATCCACGAATTTGTGATGCCACCAGCTAAACACTATTTTTCATCAGTCTATTACATAACTGATGACTGTATGTCGGATTCATGAGCTAGTGTTAATCTTGACAAGGGTTGAACTAAGTCCAGGTCAGTGTGACACAAAGTTTGGAAAATTAACTAGTTTCCACGAAGAATTAACAGGGATACGTGTCATGTAGGGTGTAAGAGGTAAAATAGGTCAAGATTAAAGTCAAACAAAGAGTCGTCAACGACAACGATATATAGGTTAACAAAGGAACTAAAGTTTCAGTCAGTTTACCTATGGAGCGCACGAGGCAGATCGCCAATAACGAAGGAAAACTTTGATAATCGTCAAAAGCAAAATGTCTGCCTAAGACATTTATTCATTGTTTATAATTATTTAACCGTTAAGATAGTTAAGAGAATACTAGTATTTCTTTCATGCGTTAACTATTTTTTCTTCCCAGAATAAACATGAAAAATATCAGTCGTCTCTTAGTCTACTTTCTGTACACACTTAAAAGAAAGTGACTCTTTTAAGAAACAGAAACCATTATAAATCTTGTGTTGCAAAACTATTTAGTAAGCGATTTAAAGCTATCTTCCTTATATATGTTTGTATGTGTGTGGTTAATCTTGTTTAGATTTAGCTACTGCTTCGAAAAGTTTCTATCGCCATCTTAAATAATTATTGCCACATTCCAAAAATCACGTACCTTGATCAAGTTATGCTGATTTCTAATATATCACATTCCAAAAAGCAGATAAATTGATCAAGTATGCTTACTTGTCACATTCCAAAAATCATATGAACTGATCCAATAATGCTGAGTGTTTTTGTCACATCCTAAAAATCATATACATTGTTGTACCTGTCAAGAGTACGTTAAATAGTTTCATATATATATATTTACATTACCCGTCCGAGGGTATGTAAAATTATTTTAAATATGTGCTGTACATTACGCGTCCTATGGAAGGTAAACATTTTTTTATATATATGCTGTAAATTACCTATCCTAGGAAAGGGACAATTATTTCGTACATGTGTTGTGTAATACTCGTTCTAGGGTAGGTAAAATATTCTTTTGCTCGAGATAGCAATGATACATAGATATAAAAAACTCCACTATCCTAATAATAACAGGAGTGTTCGAAATTAACTTCATTTTTCTCATTTTATACGGTTCTGAGCAACGCCGGGTAGCCCTACTAGTCTTTAATAAATTCAAATTAGTTAATTTATGGCTTAAATAAATTACCAAACAATAAATCTCTTCAAATTTCAAAATTATTTTTTTATTTTTGTGATTTGATTAAAAAAAGGTAGAATTACACTTGGACCGTGGTAAATAGACAAACGAAAAAAAAAACACACGGCGTGTTCCATTCGTTTCTGTATTAGCAATAGTATTCCATTTTACATGTTTGTAACAGAAAATGAGAAAGGGGTTTATTTTCTGTCTTTTTCTTTTTTCTTTTTCGTTTCTCCTCATTCTTCTTTTCATCTTCTATTTTATATTTTCCTTTTTCTTTTTCTTATTCTTTGTCTAGAATTTTTTTCTTTTCGTTCTTTTCCCCAATATTTTTCTAGTAATTTTTTTTTTCTAGAAAAAAAAAACAGATACTCATGGGAGGGACCACGTGAAAGTTGTCAACATCCTAAATGAAAGTGATTTTCGTGGAACGAACCGGATTCAAACTTGAAACATGCAGATTGTCATTCCGTGTCGATAACCACTGAACTACCGTCACCTCTCACTAGTGCAAGGGAAAAATGCGAGGGAAGGCGTGAAAAAGATAGAAGATAGAAAACTAAAAATTAGGTTATTGAAAGCAGGGATATTTAAGGTTGATAAACACTGATGGGCATCAGGTTTTACAAAATACGGTTCGTACTTTCATTCATTGCTCTTTCTGGTTCTCGTAAAGCCGATCTCTTCATTGCTCCAGACATTTTCTCACGCTTGGACAAATATAGCATCTGACTTTGTACGGAATGCTGTTTTCATGTTTGGACTGGTGAATCCCTGTCACATTTGTTAGTTTACGATAATGACCAGAAACACGTCTGCAATTTTGGTTGCCCCTCATTTTTCTCTCCATCTCGCTCTTTCTCTCCCTCTCTCTCTCTTTCTCTCTCTCTTTCTTATATATATATATATATATATATATATATATATATATATATATATATATATATTCATCTGGGTATCAGCTGAAGAGAGCTTGATATAGGTATCTAAAATGGTTCCTCATTATCAGATTTGAAACCGACGGTATCGATGACTTATCTCATCTAAACTTTCTGTAAATAAAACGTAAATAATATGCTCTTATTTTCAGATTTTCCTTATAATAGAGCACTCTGCTAGAGCCTTTTCTCAAAAAAGATAACTAATTATATATATATGTATATATAATCGATTAATATATTAATCGATTAATATATGAATATATATCTTTCTGATAATTAAAGTTTTTTTTGTAGTGAAAAAGATCCTTTCTTTTATATAAATTTTATAAATTTAGGAAAAAAATCAAACCTCAATGAATGCCTTTTTATTGGGTTCTAGTGTATATATAATGTAATATAATAATTCTCCAAGTTACAAATATCAAGTTTCCTCTGTATATATATATATATATATATATACTAGCAAAAGTACCCGTCGTTGACTGGGTTCAAAAACAGCCTACAGAAAATGGACTCTGATTTATGAAAGTAAGATAGGTTATAAAAAGGAAGGGTTGTAATGAGATAGCTTCGAATTTGGGGGTATCAAAACCAAAGCAAAATATGATGAAAGTTAAAATAAAATAGATAAGCCCCATAATTTATTATGTCATCCTTGTTCACACTGAAACACTTATCACAATATTCTGTGGATCTATATTAAAAAAAACTTGTTAAACTTTGTGACATATTTCTATTCTATGAAGGTCAGGCGCGAACGAACACCACATAATTTTATTATACTATATTTCTTCAAACTGAAACATAATTATCAAAGTATACTTACGCAGATAGATATGAAAATCTTTATTAAAGTGTGTGCCTATTTCCATTCTATGGAGGCCATGCGCGAACGCTGGCCCCACAATTTTATTATACCATCCCTATTTAAGTTAAAACATACTTATCAAAGTATTATTATGTACATCTATATCAAAAACACTTGTAAACGTTTTTTTTTTTAATTTTTAAATTTTTTATTTCCATACTTTGTGGACCAGGTGCGAACACAGACCCCACAATTTTAATGAACCACTGTTCTGCCAGATCAAACATACCCATTCCTGTGTCTCGATACATCTTCTATCATTATATGTAATCAGTTTTTTAAAATAGTCAACCATATAGGAGTCTATTCGTTACCAGACACACACACATACACACACACACACACGCACACATACACAGACATTCAACTTTATATTATAGATACACACACACACACACACACACACACGCACACATACACAGACATTCAACTTTATATTATAGATACACACACACACACACATATATATATATATATATATATATATATATATATATATATATATATATATATATATATATATATATATAGTACAAGATTTTGTTGATATTCAAAGAATTACATTTATTCTTTTATATAACTCTTGTTTCTTTTACCTTGGATCTCTTCGTTACAGCCGTTTGATTAATAGGATGACAATTCTATTATATTATTTTTTATATATATAGAAAGTTTCCTCTCATCATATATATATATATATATATATATATATATATATATATATATATATATATATATATATCAGACATGATGGTGTATGTTTGAGTTTCTGCACTGACTGTGGTCGCGATTTCGGAACTTGTTAACTTTAATCACGCTATTTAGTATTAGGACGAAACGAATGTCCGTGAATAATTATAGATTATACTTCATGGATATAGATTCTCTCTATATAGGGGAATGAATGCACTGTATGAGGAAAACAACCTCGTCTTAACACTTAGGAATGCTTCATCGTCGATATCTGAATTCGTTTATTTGTCACTATCGCCAAAAAGCTATCAAGCCAAAAACGTGCCTTATGCAAATTGAGACGCAGTCGAGTTTGACAATATAAAAAGAGTGCATTTCTTCAGTTGGGGACGATTTATTTTTTGTCGGCTCGACATCGGTACGGTGTACTTTGCAATCTGGTGTAAATGAGGAAAGATTGTTTTGCGATAAGGTCGAAAAGGGAACAGGACGGATTTTTGTTTACGTGTGCTTCGACGCGACGAACTTGGCGATCTGAAAATCATTCTTCTTTTTCTGTAACTCAAACATTTAACGATTGGATATATATCACGTAAACTTAACTTTGATTATAATAGACATACTTCCATCAATTCCACATACAGTTTATCATATATTAACTGTTTACATACATATAAGAAAGCACTTTTTAATATCACACATTCATTCGCTAGTAAGACGTGCGCTTATGTGAATAAAAATCTTAAGTTGCTTTTAGGAAAGATCTATCTCGAATTACACAATCATTTAAAACAATTCGAATTTTCTACTATATTTAACAGGCATTTGATAGATACAATTATACTGAGACTTGCAAATTAGAAGATTTCATTAGTGTTTACTCAACCTATTCATGTTATAATAAAACTAGCGGGGGTACACGGCGTTGCCCGGGTGGGGAGAGGTGGTATAGTAAGGCTATTAAGCAACCCAGAGGAAAAATGAGATGAAAAAAGGAAACGCTAAAGTCGCCTGGCTCACGGCGCACTTACGATGTTACGGAATAACGCCTTTAAAATGTACGTTGAGATCGGGAGGCGTGAATGACTTTGCAAAAATGTTGATGCAAAAAATGACCCCTCCTTGCAAAGAACGGCCTGGTTGATGGCGAAAGAATTAATGTTTTTGGCAATTTTTTTTTATATTTATCAGTCGAGAAACTGAGCTTTCAACCGATACCAATTTTGTCAGTTTTGGTCGCGTGTGTCTAAAGTTTTTTACATACATACAAACACACACACACACACACACATTTTGCCTTTTATATATAGAGAAGATGATGATATTTTTAAAAAGATATATTTCAAGAAATCAAATCATAAAATCATAATTTTACCAAACGAAAAGTTGTATCTTATTTTCTCCTCCTTTTTATTTTCCGTCTTCTTGTACTTTGCCCTTTATTGTCTTCTCCTCCCTCTTCTCGTTCACATTTACCCCTTTCTCCTCATTCTTCATATTATTATACACTTCTTCTTCTTAACCTTCTTTTTTCTTCCTCCTCCTTCAAGTACTATTCTTTCTCCTTCTCCCCATTCTTCTCCTCCTTCTTCTTCACATTTGTCACTTTCTTTTTCTTCTCCTGCTAATTCTTCACCTACTTCTTCCCATTAATTTTCCTTCCGTCCATTTTCACATTTATTTCATTGTACTTCACATTCTTTTTCTTTTTTAATTCTAATTTTAATTCTTTCTTCTTTTTCTTCTTCTTCTTCTTCTTCTTCTTATTATTATTATTATTATTATTATTATTGCTTCCTCTTCTCCTCCCCCCCAAACTACTTACACTACGCCTCTTCCTTCCCGCCACTTCATTAGTGCTATTGCTAACCTTAACCAGTACTTACGCACACCCTAACTATTGAATGCTTCTTATTCTATTTTCCTCTAGACCTTGTCAAGACGCCAGCAACCAATAAGCGAGACCGGCAAACGCCAACGGGCCGAACAGAGAACGGGAAAGGCAAAGATAGAGAGGGGAAGGAGAGGAATGGGAGAAGGGATAGAGGAAGACACAGCAACAACAAAAGTAAACAAAAATACAAAAAAGATGCCCGGATGTGCACAACGCATCTATCATGTCTATCGATTTGGTCTTGTTGGGTCTGTTTGCAGAAGCGAGCGAATCAGGCAATGGCAAACTGGTTTAATAAAAGAACAAAATGGGTCAATACACACACTTGGACAGCAAGGCAAATACACATATATATATATATATATATATATATATGTATATATATATATATATGTATATATATATATATGTATATATATATATATATATATATATATGTATATATATATATATATATGTATATATATATATATATATATATATATATATATATATATATATATATATATATGTATGTATATATATATTAGCTTGCTATCTAGCATTGCCTAAGTGCATGGACCACAAAATAAATGAATTGATGTGTGTAAGATGTCTCTTTCATCCTCTGTCTCTTTCCCTCCCTCCCTCTATTTATTTATCTATCTATCTATCCACTCCCATATATATATTGTGATCGAAATAAACAAAATCGCCTATTTCTCAATCAAATCGATTGATTGTCTGCTTTTGTTGGGGATCATTCGCGGTGCACCGGAAAGAAGCTCCACATGCCTCCCCACAGTGGCTTAGTACACAATACATTGTAATCTACATTGCACTGTAGAGAACTTACTGTTGATTATATACAATTATTTTTATATAATGATTTGAATAAAAGTTTAAAATGCAAAAGTCCACTATTATGTTTCAATTGTGCTCTAAACAAAAACATTCATTTCAAACGCGCCCCTGTCATATCAAAGAACATACTGTAGATTTTATATGCCGGGCTTTTCTGCTTGTGTGGTAATAAACTTCTCAAATGCACGTGTGATGTTAGACTGTATAAAGCGTAAACTTTAGCCAAAATCGAATCTTCATCTTTCATCAGATTTTTTCGATTATCGATACTTAACAAAGACATTTCGAAAGAAAACCAAATTTAAGAACACTGCCAGACACATAAAGTACATTTGTGTGAATTTTTTTTAATTCAACCATTTTTTCGGAGTTCATAAGGAACGAACTTACACATTTACATTCTCACGCATAAAGTTCCTTATATATATATATATATATATATATATATATATATATATATATATATATATATATATATATATATATATATATATATAAACTGTTTCTTGCTTTATTGCAGATCATAATTTTGTTAATAACTTCACTAATATTAATCATAAAAAATTGAAATCTTGCACACGGAAGAAGATAAGTTACCAAAATATTTTTCGAATCTATATGATATTTGAAAAGTTATAATTTTTAACTTATTATGATTAAAAAATATTTGATTAAATCCATTAACCAATCATAAGTTGTCAGACACATAATATTTACGGACGTAAAAAGTACTACTTTCAAAATGATTAATCGAGTGTGTCTTATTTTAACAAGATGTACTTATCAGCTTATTTTAACAAGATGTACTTATCAGCTTATTTTAACAAGGTGAGTATTTTATAAAATAAAATGGGATGAGGAAAAATTTTCGAATAAGACTGAATGAAAATAAAAAAAACGTTCTATATGTGATATAGTTGTGCTTCTATCATTAAACATCAGCTGGGTTGTTTATGTATGTAATCAGCAGTAAATATATAATAAAGCTCTGCATGTATTGTGAATTTTTTAAACATTGAAATTACATTTTCCTAATTATTCCCAAATATGGTTAGTGTGCGTTTGTAACTAATGTTTGTCCCAATTTACTATTGAGGTAAACGCTGGAGCAGCTTAAAAGATTGTTATTACCCAGAATATGCGCCGTTTCTTTGAGTCGTTTTACACAAATTATAAAGACGCATATTTATATGTCTGTGGATTATATATATATATATATATATATATATATATATATATATATATATATATATATATATATATATACCCCAACACTGTCATTAAACATCTCTGGAACCCGAAAAACCATGTAAGAAGCTCCCCTACCAATACCTGCTTCCTCAAAATGCCCCACCTCAGCGACAAGATCACAACGGCTATCCGCAGGGCTATCAGAAGAGAGGGCCTCAATATGCAACTAGCCCACTCTGAACCATCCCTGACACAGCAGTTTTCTAAACGCAAGCGCAACGAGGACCCACCGCCATGCACACTGACAAATTGCCGCATATACCCCGCAACCATCTGCCACAGCACACATGTGGTCTACAAACTAGAATGCTCTGCCTGCGGAAAATTCTACGTGGATAGCACCACAAGGCCCTTACATATAAGAATAAAAGAACACACACAAACACAAGCATCGTCATTCCACAAACACCTCAACACCTGCAGAAACACCAATACATCTATTAAAGTCGATATTTTAGCCACAGAACGCAATATTGGGAATCTCCACATAAAGGAATCACTACTAATATCCAAATTACGGTCGGAACTCAACAACAGAGGAGAGCTCGGATCATCATTCATCATATAACACGACACACGGCTCCCACCAAAGTCTTACCACCACACAGTACAACCATAACCGATTAGAACAGGTATACCACTACACACCTCTCATGCACCGCCTGGCTAACCTACAGCCCAGACAGGGTTTTACTACAAGCCCCCTCCCAGATAAAAAAATAAAAAAGAAATAAAAAAAGAAAAATAAAAAATAAATAATTTTTTTTTTTTAAATGAAAATAAAATAAAAGAAATAAAGACAGAAGGAAAAAATAGCAACATAGATATAATAAAAACCAAGAAAATAGTAATAAATAGTTAATTGAAGTAACATAAACGAATTTAAAGAAAAGGAAAAAAATGAATTAAGCTAACCCACCTATTCAAACCCAAATAACACTATCAAACACAATTAAACATACATAAATGCAATTCCACAATAAAGAGCACAAATAACATATAAACAAATAATAACAACACAACTCACCAAAAGTGTGTGCATGAGCACAGGTGCGAGTGTGCATATGTGTGTATATGTGCATGCATGCGTGAGTGTGTGCATGTACATTTGCACGCATGGTTGGATATGCATGCGTATACGAGTATGAGTGCGCGTGTGTATGTGCATATGTACATGTACGTGTGAACGTATGTGTATGTACTTGTACGAGTAAGTATGTGTATATGCTTATATGTAAGTGTAGGTATATGTGTATAATGGTACCTGTGTTGTACACGTAACAACAACTACACAAGCCCATGAAAAGTAAAGAGAAGATATATATGTATGTATATATATATATGTGTATATGTGCGTGTATGTGTATGCATATGTGTATATGTATATATATGTATATGTATGTGTGTATGTGTATGTATATATAATATAAAAAATTTAAAAGAAAGACGAAAAAACGAAAACTAATAAGCCGACAAACCTAGAGTCAATACTCAAATGCTCATACATACTAAGCTGGCACTTAAAGGACCACTCGTGGCAGAAGGATAAGTAAACTTATTTAAACTAAATAAACAAACAAGCGATTAAATAAATACATTACGATAGCCATTAGACATCGCTTTCTCAATACATGCAAATATCGTTAACCTACTATTCCTAATCGTCAAACATGGACAAAAGAATAAATACATACATAAATAAATAAATAAATAAAAATAAAGATAATAATAACTTAATAAAATTGAGAAATAACAATGCCCAAAGAAAAGCCGAACTAATCTCCCCCCTAACAACCACATCCCCTAACCCAAACACGCCAACAGTCGGCCAAGAGCACCTGATCCCGCACACACACCCCAACAGTCGGCCAAGAGCACCCCAGCCGCACACACCCTCATTCACAACCTCGCTCCCCACCTCTCCTTCAACAGTCAACCCATGCCAGCTAGTTAGCTTTACACGCTTGACCTGTATGGACTAGGTCATTCCACTGAAAAAGCAACAATGTAAATAAATTAAACAAATAAATAAATGATATACAGCAGCAGAAAACAAGACAACGAAATAAATATAGAATATACAAAATAAAATACAAAATAAAATACAGATCATATAGAAAAGAACAAAAATAAAAGAAAAAATCTAACAAGTTCAACAATATGCTAATCACCTAAAACACGTTATACATCTAAATCCCCCTCCTTAAATTTGCTGCGAGACTCCACACAGCCATTTAATTCATTCATTTCGTTCCAACCGGCATGCTCTGAATAGAACTGTAACATCCACCATCTGAAAAGGGGAATTTTTCCCGAAATATATTATGGATATTGCCACAGACTCAACAAGTAAGACATTTATACTTAATACAATTGAATAAATATAAGTATATATACGTGTGTACTTATTGATTTGTAAATCGCCACTTGTTTTCGTCTTCTCTCATCAACACCGACTATATCTCATTCCTCGCGTTGTGATAGCCTTCTAAATCTCTACTACATATATATATATATATATATATATATATATATATATATATATATATATATATATATATAAGGAAAAGAAATCAACACTATACATTTAAATTTACAAGTAAATTTATTGTCCGACAGAATACTCCAGAAACAATTTTCAAAATAATCCTTATTCCACGGAGTTTCAAAGAATGTTATTCTTCTCTCCAGAGGAAAGCTATTAGCAAATTATTATTATTATAGCCGAGCCAAAATTTACAGGTTATGGCATTAAATGAAACAGAACTTTATGGTGGTTAGTCAAAAATTGTAAACAAAAAGCGTTCATATCAGTTAAAGTATGTGAAAATTGGGGAAAATAGGGAAAAAACAAACCGGGTATAGAAGGTCCAGGGTGCATGATGGCTCAATCGATTCTAAATCCAAAAGGCGAAGAATTGTTTTCAAAATCAGTCAGAAGTTCGAAGTCAGCAGAACGCGCAAATGAGTTATAGAGTGAAAAACAATCCGATTGGAACAGTGATTGCAAAGCTAGAAACAATGCGATTGGAAAATAAATTTAATGTAGCTTAAAAGAATATATAAATATGCTTGCAATTGCCGAGAATACCCAAAAATCGAAAGTTTAAAATTCAGTCACTTAAATGTAACCAACTAATCTGTTTCCATCACTGGTCAGGCGTCAAATGGTAAGAGCAGACGTTATATTTGAAAATTAGAATTGCAAATGAGTAGACATTAACCCAGAGAGCGAAGTCGTCTAGAAAGCAGGAAAGGCATGACGTGATGCGTTCTAAAAACGTTACTAGGTCATACAATCTTAACATTAATAAGAAAAGAAAACTAAATTTAATTTAAAAGTGATAAAATCATAGCAATATTAATAATGATGAGAATATCAACAATAGCGGCAATAATAATAATAATAATAATAATAATAATAATAATAATAATAATAATAATAATAATAAAACTAAGGTATATAGTGTCATAAAAATTAAAATGAAATGATTAATGAAAATGAAATATGGATATATTGGTACTGACGCTATACATTAAAATAAATATTTTTGAGCACCATTGTCATTGATAAAATTAAAGAAAAAAGAATAATAAAACAATAGTACTATTGAATAAAAAAAAGTATCATTGCTGCCAATCAAAGCAATGGTTATGAAGTTGCTACATGCAGTAATGTGAAGTAGTAAAGGTTGTAAATTATAGTGAATTAAAATTAATAAAATGTAATAATTTAGTAATAGAACTAATTATAATAGTTATCATAATACTAATGATAATACGAATAAAAAATAATAATGACGATGAAAAACATTTTAAAAAATATATATAGCGCTAATACCTAATAATCTATATATCAATAAAAGTGAAATTGTCTGTCTATGTGTGTACATTTCCCTACCAAACTCCTCTGTCAATTTTTAGTCTACAGACTCGATATTTGACATAAGGTTTATTGAGATTTGGGAAAATCTTTTTAATCGGTTTTTGGCCAGTAATTTGGCTTGCAAATGGTCAAAGTTCAACGACCTGACCTTTGAAAACTCTAACAAACTCCTCAGCCAATTTAGGAATGAAATTTAAGATGTAGGTTACGTGGACATAGATCAAAATTTTTAATTTGATTTAAGCCCAAACAATAAATGTTAAAGGTCATAATTGGGGTTAAAGTTTTAAAAAATTTTGCCTCTGCGGTCTCTACCAAATAACTCATCCAATTTTTGGTCTAAACTTTCGAAATTTTACATAAAATGTATTCAGAGATAGAGTAAGCTTTTTAATCAGTTTTTCGTCGAAAATTTAGCTGCCAAGGGGTCAAAGTTCAAAAGAATTTACCTTTGCAGTCTCTACCAAACTCATCCGACACATGTATAAACACTTGAAATTTTATATGTAGGTTACTTGGACATGAGTAAAGCTTTTTAATAGGGTTAATAAATTCCAACGAAAGAAAGATGTATATTTAAATAAGGGAGTAGTCACCAACAATGTGTATTTTTTAACATTATTTTCTTATTCCGTGTCTTGGTTTTTCATTGAGAATTATGTTTGGATCATTGTAATAATGTTTTTAAGTCATTGAAATCGTTTACGTACGTTTTAGACGGTCTGATGCGTCCTCGTCAGAAATTATTTTCAAAACATATATATAAAGTTATGAACAGAAACACAGGGCCCGAGCAAAGCCGAACTGAACTGCTTGTATATTAATATATCAATATTAATATTTAGATTAGGTTGAAGTTTACACTTGTTTTTATTGGGTAAACATTGCACTCCTATCGCTTTGATATATATATATATATGTGTGTGTGTGTGTGTGTGTGTGTGTGTGTGTGTGTGTGTGTGTGTGTGTGTGTGTGTGTGTGTGTGTGTACTGAGCCCGGCTTTGCTCGGTTACTATGTACTGTTCATAACTTTATATGCATATGTATATATATATATTAAAAAATTTCATGTGTATGTGCATGCATATATATATATATATATATATATATATATATATATATATATATATATATATATATATATATATTAAAAAGTTTCACTCATGTCCAGGTAACCTACGTCGCAAATTTTAAGTGTTTGGACCCAAAATTGATGGAGGAGTTTGGTAAAGTTTGCAAAGGTCAACTCTTTCAACTTTGAGCTATTGACAACCAAATTTTCGCCCAAAAATTAATTAAAAAGCTTGCGGCATATCTAAATATCCTTTACGTAAAATTTCAAATGTTTCCACCCAAAATTGGCTTAATAGTTTGCTAGAGACCGCAAAATCAGATCGATTGATTTTGCACCCATTTGGCAGCCAAACTCTCGGCCAAGAACCTATTAAAAGCTTGCCCTATGTGTGAATACACCTTACATAAAATTTTTAATGCTTAGACCCAAAATTGGCCGAGTAGTCTGCTAAACACCACAAAGGTAAAATCTTTTGAACTTTGACCCCTTTGGCAGCTCAAATTTTCGCCCCAAACCGATTAAAAAGCTTGCCCTATCTCTGAATACCCTTTACGTAAAATATCAAATGGTTAAACCAGAAACTTTTGTTTTATTTTGTTTTGTTTTTTGGTCATATTTATTCCTGTTGGAAGTTGACAGGAACAAAGTAAGTCAGGAAACGGGTTGAATTTTTTTTTTTTATCGACCTTTGGTGTGAAACTAGACTGATTATACCCGCCTCTATTCTGGTGTTCCTTGGATCAGTTGAAATATGCAGCTAATCTGAAATTGACTTGGGTTGAGTTATTGGTTGGAGTACGAAATGGTTTGTTTGGTTTAATTCTGTTAAGACTCAGTTCGTGTCTTTCACTCGTAGGCTTTTCTGACATTTTCATTGATGGTTCTGTTATTGAGAGAAAAATCGACACTGAAACTTTTTGATCATTCTTTCTTATCAGATCTTTCTTGAATTACATATATTAGATCCATTGCTCCTTCTGCTTCTCGTAAATTCGCTTCTCTTTATCGCTCTAAACACCTTCTCACACAGCAGGTTATTCTCTCATTTCTACAAATCTACTATCAAATCACGTATTGAGTATTGTCACGTGTAGGCTGATAGAACTCTGTCCCATTTAAAGGTTCCTGATATAGTGTATCTGTAATTTGATTAGTCCCACTCTTTCTCCTTTTGTGTACTCTCTCTCTCTCTCTTTCTCTCTCTCTCTCTCTCTCTCTCTCTCTCAGACATGATGTAGCTAGTCTCAGTTTTTTTTATGAATAATATTATAAAACGTCTTCTTCAGAATTGTCTGGTTTACTCCCTACTTTATACTTTATAGACTCAGTATACTGGTCTCCATCAGTTCGCTGTTTTTGATACCTAATTGCAATAGAACTTCTTATTCTAGTAGTTCTTTTCAAGACCCGCAGGTTTGTGAAGTCTCTTTCTTTTAGCGTGTTTTCTTCCTACCTATAAATTTGGTCTTTTCAAGACTAACGTCAACAGGCATCTCTTATCTTTTATAGATAATCATCTTTCAATCTTGTCAGCACCTTACATTAAGTGGCTTTACACCTTGTCTGGAGCGATTTTCGTTTAAAAAACCTTGAACCTCCTTGGCCTTCGGGCTAGGATTAAACTTATTTGCTCTGTCTTCGGTCGGAGGAAAGGAAATCCTTTTTAACTGGAAAGAGAAAGAGAAGGAGATAAAAACAGACAGCGAAAGTTAGTAAAAAATGATAAAGAACGCCTTTTAACTCTTCTACTTTGTCGTTCATTCTCCCTGACAACGCTGTATAGCTAATGTTAGTAAATACACAGGTTAACGTTTTTAGTGTATCTATTAGACCCGATAGCATTTGAACAATGCTTAGCTAAATTTCATGGTCTACATCGGTATCCATTACCCCATTCGAGCCCTACCCCATTTTATGACTGGAAAGCAACGACAATGCAACCGTGGTTGCGGTGCCCGTTTTGTAGACGTGCGTGCGTTCTTTTCGCCTTAACAGTAATTCTGTTTTGTGAGAGCGAGAGAGACACGAGTTCCGAAAGTCGTGCATTACGTTGTTAAAGCGCGATCGATACTTTGTACATAGTCGTGACACGCCATGCTAATGGCTTTCCATCTGGCCCGTCTCGACTCGTTTGTCTACCACACAACATTAATATCGGTCGATTCATATCTATCATTGGCCCGGGCTTTCCATGTGTATCAATCAGTCGTCCTAGATAAATCTATCTTCCGGTGTTACTAATTTAAGATTTCCATGTTTTTCGTTGCCCGACATAACCCACGATCGCACAGTGTGTGTGTGTGTGTGTGTGTGTGTGTGTGTGTGTGTGTGTGGTAATATTGACGGTACGAATGCACTAAGATGCGATTTTTTTAATGCTACGATACATTATATCTATATTTACGCCCAAAGATACGACGATTTTTGAGATACTATTCCAAAAATCGCGCAACGTCAAAACATTTAAAAACCAAAAACCAAAACATATATAAAGTAAAAGCAAAAAAAAGTACAAAACGCAAAGCAAGAACCAAGTGTGTGTGTGTGTGTGTGTGTGTGTGTGTGTGTGTGTGTGTGTGTGTGTGTGTGTGTGTGTGTGTGTGTGTATGCGTGTGTGTGTGTGTGTGTGTATCGTAGACTTGCTATGCTGTCTTAGCCCTCTCTCTCCGCTTCCTCCTCCAAGCTCAATTTCGTTAGCCGCTCATCCCTTTCTCCATGGTAAGTTGGTTACAATTTTACTATTTATTTTTTATTCATCCTTTCTGTTACATTAAGACTTAAATATTAAGCATTTAGTAAGTTCATGCAACGTTTTTAATTTTATATATTAAACGCTTATAATTGTACATAATCTTGTCCCCTTTTTAGTTACCATATCTTGTGTGTATGCGTATGCGTGGTTGCTGTTCTCTCTCCTCTTTGCATGTATATCGCACGTTAACACTCGCCTAGGCGGTGAGTATAACTCTATTGTTAATGTTTTTATTGACATTCATTCTTATATATCAATTTCCGTGTCATTACTGTTATATTTATCTTTCTTTAGTTATTGTAAAGTGTAATTTGAGCTTATTTTGGGAAAAAATTTTATCCTGAGAACAGATTAATTCTGTGTCTATTAATTAAATTATTTTGAGATATGATTTTTTCGAGATACGTCGACGATCATGGAACAAATTAAATTTGTATATCAAGGAATTACTATATGTGTGTGTGTGTGTGTGCGCGCGCGCACGCGCGTGGAGTTAGTTGGATAGAATTCCAGCAGAGTACTCGATTATTAAGAAAATTAAAAAATATAAACATGTATATATATATATATATATATATATATTACAGATAATCACAACATCGGTACCGTCGGTTTCAAACCCAAACAAACGGGACATATAGTTGGTCTCTTATGCCGGATTCTCTTCAACGATTGTATATGTCTGTCTTCCTGAAAAAAGTTGAACATATAATACCAACTATAGATTCCGTTTTTTTGGATTTAAAACCGACGGTAACGATATTGTTCTTGTCTTTCTGATCTTCTGTAACATACACGCACACACACGTACATATATATATAATACTTTCGGGGCTATGGCACGGCCACCGAGATATAGAAGGAGGCCAGTGTACATGAACGCGTGACGTCATTGCCAAAGTGACATTTAGGTAAACGCTACCTACAGATCGCTGTGTTCAACCACGTGGCCATACTAGCAGACATAAAAAATATTTTTCGTTTGCTTAGAGAATGGGTGTGGTAATTTTATGAAGGTACTCCAAGCGTGCATGTCTTATCTTCTCCTAAAAGGAAGGAATAATGCTCCATTTGAATATTTATATAATTGCAATTACTATAATTGCACATTGGTAGGGATAATTTTAATCTAACAAAATATAGCAGTAAGTTGTTTTTGAGTTTTTCTTATATGTCTATTGAAGAAAGTCGAATATTTCATTTTATTTATTTAAACTGTAAAACAAACAATTTTGATATGAAAATAGTTTTAAGTTCGTTCTTTTAATAATAAATAACCTTTTTCGTTGAGTATTTCCAAATATTTTAAAGTTAGAAGCATTTTTCACGACAGTTATGTATTGATGTTGTTGGGGTTTTTTTTTTCCTTTTGTATTTTGGGTTTTTTTAACTAAAACGATCGATTACTTCAATATTTTAACACCAGACGTAATTTCTTTCTTTGAAATATATTTAAAATTGTTAAAGGTTTTGTTTGTTTGTTTTTTACAACACTTTAACTGTAAATAAATTGCATGACTAAAATGGGAAATGAAATTTAATATTCTCTATACTCTCCCGAAATATACGAACACAAATTCATTTTAAAAATTCATTTAGTAATCAGTTTTAATTAAAGTTTTGATATGAACTAAAAATAAAAAGCACATTAAATTTTAGTTAACATATTTTCTTGTGTTTTATCTTATAAATAAATGTTGTTGTTTGGTACTTGTGCCGTGTACTCACATTTATTAGCGATCGTTGATGATGGCCTGTGAGACAACTCCTAGTGAGTGAAATAATAATAAGAAGAAGAAGAAGAAGAAGAAGAAGAAGAAAAAGAAGCAGATGATGATGATGATGATGATGAAGAAGAAGAAAAATAATGCCCCTTCCCAAATTTACCACCACCCTGATTTAATATCGTACATGTTTACTATATTTTCTTAGTTTTTAACCAATGTTCACATTATGGTACGGTTGTCTTTTAAATAATTTCTTTAGCTATGCGAACTTGGTTTTCGTATTCGTGTATTCTGCACTGATACGAAAATGAAGACTATAGCGGAGTATAAGATTCCTAACCATGTAACTGATGAAAACACTGTACACATTTTTATGGAAAACATGGGAAAAAATGGAGACAGAAGAATAGAAAGCCAAAACATAAAACATAATTTCTATATTAAAATATAATAGTTATTTAAATATTTCAACATATAATCTTGTGGGAAAAAATCCAGCTTTCCAATAAGGAGCACTTTGGATAGGAACGAAAATAAAAATTGTCTCACTCATGAAGGATTTCTCCTCCAACGACT
>NC_136513.1:7677500-7750000 GCF_053919585.1 Euprymna scolopes
ATAATAATAATAATAATAATGATAATAACTAGCAGGACCCGTGGAAATTCCACGGTAGTTAAAATCTTTTAAAACACATCAGTAAGAAATTCCTTATTGTTATATTACAAAAATTAATGTATGGAAGCAAGTAGAACAAACAAAGAACTTTAGTTTAAACTTTTATTGAAGGTCAATGCGATCGTAACTGATGCTGTTGATATTGTCAGGAAGTGCTGGTGATGATTGAGGCGGTGACAGGGACGTCGATCAGCTGCTTGGAGTGAGAATAGTGGTCAGTCAGCAGGTTCTGGGGAGTTAGACTGTGAATTTTAAAAAACTGTGTGACATTGTTGACATCGATTTTGTGAAAGTTCTGATGACCCCAAGTTGTTTGATATTTCAGGACATTTTGGATTACACGTGTGAGTAATGAATAGGTCACAGAAAACTGCCATTGCATCTTGATAAAGCTGTTGTAGATTCCTAGGACTTCCTGTAAATGTAGATGGTAGAATAACTGGTACACCAGAATAACCATCTTCATTCCTTGCTAAATGATCCATTAAGCCAGAATATTGAGCAGCTCTCAATAAACTTTGATAGCACTATTGTAAGAATCATGCTGAAAGCCATTCTTAATATGGGGAGGGGGGTTAACTATTCTGAAACTACACTTAACAATGTAAAAAAATAAGGGAAAATATATGTATGAACAATAAATATTTCTTCAGTTAAATAAAATATTCTGTAAAATTTTAATAAGGAATGAATATTTATTTAAACGATAATTATTGAAACAAAGTATTTTACTGCATAAAAAAATGGTTATGGGGAGAAGGGTTAACTATTTTGGGGTGCCCGGAAAACTCGTCCTGGGAAAACTCGTCTCGGGAAAACTCGACCCCGGAAAACTCGACCCCGGAAAACTTGACCCCGGAAAACTCGACCCCGGAAAACTCGTCCCCTTTCGCTAGGTAGGAAAACTGGTTCCTTATCGAATAAATATCAATTGAAAACACATTTTATGATCATTCTTGAAGGAGATATTGTTTTTTTTTAAATAGACTATAGCACCCCCATAATATTAAAAAAACATATTTTTACTTGTTTAATTTTTTTTTTTTTAAATAAAATCGATTTTCTAAATGTCCGTTTTCTACCTAACTGGCTAAGTTCTTAGTGGTTTCACTTATTTTAAAGCGTTTATTATGTTCATACAAAGTTGATTACAAATGTTTTTTTTTGTTCTTATTTTAACGATGTTTTTTGGAGTCATAAAAACAATAATAAAAAGCAAAACCAAAAAATAACAAAACGGAGCGATTCGATTCTTCGTTACTTTTTGTTTTCGATTTTAATTATGATAGTTTTTTTTTTTTTTGTTATGTTTTTGTTTCCTCTTCTACCTAATACACTCATACGTTATTTAAAATTATAATTTTATCAAGTATCAACATTTATTGTCGTCCTGTCAAATTTTGCAAAAATTAACTAATAAATTAAAAGCGAAATATTTTTTGGCGCGAGAGATGCCATGTGCTAACAATCTTTCGTTAACTCATTTTTAATTTTTTTAATTTTTACTTCAAAATTCTAAAATCAATCATGATGGGAAAAAGTAATCACTAAATAAATTTATTAATCAATTCTATTGAAAACTCCGCTATCGTTTATCAAGAATCTTTTTAATTTCATTTTTTGTTGGTTGTTTTTCGGAGGGAGATATAGTTTTTACCCCCCCCCTAAATTATATTTTAAAAAATATTAAAGTTTATTATTTTCTTTTTAAAACCAAATCTCCCTCAATAATTTCTTTAATTTTCTATTGTTTAGCGATTACCAAGAAGATGTGATATACCGGACATTATTTCTCGATCTCACGTAACACTCGACATGTTTTTTGTTTGTTTTCTGTGGGTTTTTTTTTTCTTTACCGAATAAACGATTCCAAATAAATTAAACAACAAACAACGGTCGGCGAGGTAGAAAAATCGATTTTACCCTTTTATAAACAACAGTAAATAAGTAAATTCTTTTTATATTAATATAAAAAAAAATATGCGGTCTCGTTTATGAACATAATAAACGCTTTAAAATAAGTGAAGCCACTAAGAACTTAGTCAGTTAGATAGAAAACGGACACTTAGAAAAGCGATTTTATTTTTAAAAAAAAAAAAAAAAACTTAAACAAGTAAAAATATCTGTAAAAAATATTATGGGGGGGGGGGCTATAGTCTATTTTAAAAAACAATATCTCCTTCAAGAACGATCATAAAATGTGTTTTCAATCGATATTTATTCAATAAGGGACCAGTTTTCCTAAATTCCTATTTTGGACCTTCACCTAAATAGCGATTTAATGAAAAAAAATTAATGGTCTTGTATCTTTTTTTAATAATTTGTTTTAAAATAAGGAAAAAAAATCTTTGATACCGCTATTGTAAGAATCATGCTGAAAGCCATTCTTAATATGGTCTAATATGGTTTTAACTATTCTGAAACTTCACCTAACAATGTAATAAAAATAATGGAAAAATTCTTTAGTTAAATAAAATATACTGAAAATCTTTAAATAGGAAATAAATATTTGGGTTTGTATTACTGTACACATAGATTCGAAAAAGTTGTCAAAAAACAAATATATAACAAATAAATGTTATCAAAGGCAAAATAAGTTACTTTTCTACCAAACTGGATATATTTTTTGTGTTTTTATTCAATGTAACATGTTTATTCAGCTCGAAAAACATACAGTGTTTACAGATATATGTATTCGAAAATTCAAGATGGCGTCTCACATCCTCTTTAACACCGTAAGTTTGGAAAAAGGTGTTATAAATAAATAAAAAAACTATGCAAAATACTATTAAAACCCCACCGAATATATGTCAACCTATGTCACAGTAACATGTATTGAGCGAGTTTTTAACAGTATTTTATCCGGTTTTTTATTTATAATATCTTTTCCCAAACTTACCGTGTTAAAGAGAGACTCAGACTCCATCTTGGATGTTCCAATACATCGGTAAACACTGTATGGTTTTCGAGCTGAATAAACATGTTACATTGAATAAAAATACGAAAAATATATCCAGTTAGGTAGAAAAGTAACTTATCTTGCCTTTGATAACATTTATTTGTTATATATTTGTTTTTTGACAACTTTTTCGAATCTATGTGTACAGTAATACAAACCCAAATATCTATTTAAATAAATTTAATCGTAAGTAATGAAACAAATATTTAAAAAAAATTGTTGTGTTCATTTTTTTATAGTATTTAAATATGTATGCCCTTAGGTGGGCATTAGAAGATGATGACTGCCTGTAAAAGAAGCAAAATAAAACGAACAAAAAATAAATAATAACTATGTAAACAACGTGAAGCTGTATAAATATTACAAGATTACTCGATTCAGCATTAAATAACACGAAAAGGGATTGATATGCCATAAAACAAAAACAAAACAGAACAAGACGTAAAATATGTTTTGACTCTGTGTTACTCAGTGTATTTGCGAATGGTGACTGGTGATTTATTCTTGACTTTTGTAACATTTATTTCTAAACATATTTTTTTTTTTTTATGTAAGGCTCACTCAAAAGTAAATAAAAATAATAAAAAAGATAAAATGGCACAATAAAAAAAACGAACTCGTAGCGTTAAATGTAAAAAATATATTTATTAATGAATAAAAAAACATAAGCGTTCCAGAAGACATCGTTAAAAATGTAAGTAAAATACTATACTATATTTAAACTGATAAAGATCGAATAATAAAGGGAGATAATTCACATTAATTTATGTTTGCGATGATGATGACACGTTTCATTAATTAATGTTTGCGATGATGATGACGTGACACCGTACGTACGTACAAGCAAATTAATATATAGATAATGCAAAAAACTGCAAACATAAGCCTGCACAAGTATTGGAAAACGAGAATCACAAAGTCCTATGGGACATGCGCATACAAACTGATAAACCCATTCTAGCAAGAAGACCAGATGTCGTAATGACTAACAAGAAAGAAAAATCCTGTCAAATCGTAGACTTTGCTGTTCCAGCTGACCACAGGGTAAATATCAAAGAAAAGGAGAAACGGAGCAAATACACAGAGGTAGCCAGAGAGCTGAAAGAGATATGGAAAATGAAAAAATCAAAATAATACCTATAATAGTAGGAGCACTAGGAACAATCCCAAAAAACGAAATTGGAATCAAAGAAATGATTAGAAAAAATACAACGAACAACAATAATGAAAACAGCTGAAATATTAAGAAAAACCCTTCAATGTAGAAACTAACACACAAGAGCAACAAGCGCGTGTCAAACAAATTGCTGCAAATGTAACGCATGAAGCACTACAAGAACAGTGAAGCCGCATATCTACAAGTTCTCTAATCCCACCCCCATACTCCCATTACCACATCACTACCCCCCAAAAAAAAATGAGTGAGACCAAATAACCAAGTAGAGTCAAGGAGGGAGGAAAGATCGAGGAGAGAGCACTGACCAGACCTCTGCTGGATAAGTTCTAAAAGAACTGGGACCTTGGGGAGGCTTAGTACCACTCAAATTCAAGTGAAGATCAATGGCAAGCAGCTGTTGCGATAATGTAAATTTCTTTATGTGTTATTTTCAGTGTCACGATTACATCCGGGTCGTTTAATTGTTATGTACTTCTATTTCTTGTAATAAATAATTTTACCAAGAATTCTTCATAAATTTCGGTTTCGTTTATAGCAAAAGTCATTTTTATATATATAAATAATTTTATCAAGAATTCTTCATAAGTTTTTGTTTCTGTTTCGATTATGGCTGAAGGAACTCAAGGTATATCTATCTACCTATATTCCTACAAATTCGTTTCTCTTTTGTGTGTATTGATATTCATATGAAAACTCTCTTTTCTATTTATTTAAAAAGAAAATACAATGTTGGGTCGTAGAATTGCATTCACGAGCAAAAGATCTAGATAATTTGCATATTCTTTTAAACATTCATTTTAATTAATTCCCTATTAATTTTTTCGGTTTTCTTCTGGGATGATCATCTTTAGTTAACTATTACATGTAATTATATTCATGCAGATATTCTACACGATTTATACTTGCGTCATATTTGCGTAAAAAGTTTATAGTAAACACAAAATTGTTTCCATATATATTAATCTATACGTATATATTTTTGGTTTCCTATCTATCTATCTATATATCTATAAAAGTGAACGTGTCTGTGTATCTGTGTATATGTGTACATTTCCCTACGCAATAACTCTGTCAATTTTTAGTCTACAGACTCGATATTTGAAATACAGGTTGCTGAGATTTGGGAAAATCGATGTGATCGGTTTTTAGCCAGAAATTTGGCGATTAAGGGGTCAAAGTTCAACGATTTGGCCTTTGAGAACTCTACCAAACTCCTCCGACAATTTTGAGTCTACGCACTTGAAATTTTAGATATAGGTTCCTTGGACATGGACCTAACTTAATAACTTGATTTGATCCCAAAACAATAAATTTAAAGGGGTCATAATAGGGGTCAAAGTTATAAAAAAATTGACCTCTGCGGTCTCTTCCAAATAACTCAGACAATTTCTGGTCTAAATATTTGAAAATTTTCATAAAAAGTTTTCAAAGATACAGCAAGCTTTTTCATCAGTTTGGGTCGAAAATTTTTAGTTAACAATATATAAATGTATGTATGTGTGTCTGTTTGCATGTCTGCGTTAAGCTTTCAATAGAGGCGACGGATTTTACCAAGATCAGTATCGTTTTAAAGTTCTACCATTCAGACGACAAATATCGAAAAATTGGCTAAAAACATTAATATCTTCCCCTTCAACTAGGCACTTTTCTACAGGGGGGGGTCACTTTTTTCGCCGATATTTTTTAAAGTAATCCTCTCCTTTAGATTTTCTAGCCTTAATTTTAAAAAAATGTCGCTTCCGGTTTGGCGGTGGTCGTAACAGCATAGACGTTAGGTTTTTACCCCGTTCTTTTCTTCCTTTGCGGTACGGGTTCGAGCCTGTCTTCCTACTACCACTTTTTTTTTTTTTTGCTTTTTTGCTCAACATACACATCCAAACACCCGGGCAACGCCAGACGCCCATGCTAGTATATATATATATATATATATATATATATATATATATATATATATATATATATATATATATATATATATATTATAAGTTTTTATTTTGGTTTCGATTCAAGCTAATGCATCCAAGTAATATGGATGTATATATATGTTTTTTAAATCGCAACTTTATAACATATAAAAACCGATAGAACATTTACTCTATAATAATATATACGAAATCTGCATGAATTAAAATCCCATATTTAAGCGTACCTTACGAGCGAGCTTGGCCGGGCGTTCGTGGAAGCTTAAATAAATACTTTTGCAAATTTACCAAAAAAAGCCACAATAATATAAGAACGTCTCCATTTACACTGAACATCTACAAAATGCCAACATCAATATATTACATATGAATGAGTCCCCTGTAGAATTTCTATCGGTTCCGCTAATGATGATGATGATGATGATGATGATGATGATGATGATGATGATGATGATGATAATAACAACAACAACGACAACAACAACGCAACAAATCTCAGAAACTGCCCTTCCAAAACATATATATAAATAAAAATACTTATAAAATGAACACACCAGCCTCGATTGATATCACACAAAATAGTCATGAACGAATCAAGGAGGATGGAAAGATCGAAGAGGAAGAGTACTAATTAGATACCCATTAGAGGAGTGCAGAGAGTACTGAAACCTTGAAGAGGGTTTTTTCCACCTTTATCCTGTGCACTGGAATCTAATCCAATATTCTCCATTTCTAAAAAAAAAAATAGTTAAGATCATGATGTTTGGAAATTCGACAAATTCCGCAATGTATTTATGACGTTTTTTTTTTTAATGGTGACTGACCGACAGACGGAAAAGATTTCTTTTTATATTAGATGGCTCTGTTGATTTCTTGTTCTTTCATAAAATATGTTGACTTAGTAATACGATGTGGTTGAGACATATTTGATAAGTGTTAATATTTTTTTGTTTGTTTGTTTGTTTGTTTGTTTTTTCATTCAGAACCATTTGAAGTATGTGAGATGACCTTTACGTATTTCAAGCGAAGGTCAAATCCTGCTGCTCCACATCTTTGAGAAGGAACTCACTCAATGCAAACGGCTGCACTGAGTTGCTGTCTACTGTTGCCAAACGCTGGGTGGAAAGGGTGACTGCGAGAAAGCCACGCCTGTAACAGCAGGAGACAGTTCCGTGCAACACTTCTTGGATAACCCACATGTGGCATTCTAGGAACTATCATGACTTTGCCAGTAGCGACACCTGAACTACTACCCTAGCTCACCTAACTGCAAACCCATGGACTATTATGTGTGGAGCGACGTTTAGCAATACACCAATCGTACAGGATCAAACTGGTGTTGGTGTTAGAAGGCATATCATTTTTTTCAAGTTATTAAATGCAGAAGTCGACTATTTTACTAAAAGTTTCTGCGTTTCAAGTTCAAATATTTATTCGTGGTGTTTGGTTTGGTTATTTTGTTTTACAGTATATCCACCCTTTTAAGGGTTTATTTAATGCAGAATCAGTTATTTGTGATAAAAGTGTTTATGGTTTTAAGTTCTTTATATCGTAAAATATGTATACTTAATGTTTTGTTTCCCAACATGTCAACCCATTTCAAATTATTCATGCCGAATCCAGTAAATTTGGAAAAAAAAATTATGTTACAAACTCCTTATATCTTCAACTATTAATTCATAGTGCTTAGCTTAGTTTTGTAGAGGATTCTGTTGCTTTTTGCTTTTGACTTTGCAGAATATGATTGAGTTTTGCAAAAGTAAAGGAAAAAAATTAATCTTTGGTTCATTTTAAGTTAGGAAACCAGTAAATTCAGAAATGATCTGATAGCACCTAAACTAGTGTTCGCATGTCTCTCGAAGACATTTTGAAGGCCGCATGCTTCAGATACAGGAGCTCATAATGACTTCTTCGGATGACCTGCATTAAACAATAGATTCCTTCCTTCATTCATATGCTTCGTGGAGAAATATCCTTTCTCTTCCTGCAGAACAGTACGCAAATGAGAACACTGATAGTTCAAAGCAGCAATTGAAGCACATGTTCCCACACGAAAGTTCTATAGCAACTTTACTTTCCCCAATGGTTTACCTTTACTTTCCCCAATGGTTTACCTCTACTTGAGCTGCAGTTGCTCAAAGGAAGCATGCATACCGCAGATTTATCCGACATAGGTCCAGCATAAATGGACAAAAATTTATGAAAGCTAGAATTAATTATAAAAAGGAAATAGACGCAGCAAAGAGGGAATATACCGAACCCACCAGAAAAGACATTAAAGCGCAGAAATTTAGAACTCGTGACTTCTGGAAAATTTATGATAGTGTAGTAAATAATGATCCAACAAAAATTTATATAGTGTAGTAAATAATAGGACATCGAAAATTTATATTAGTATAGTAAATAATGGGCCATCAAAAATTAATAATAGTATAGTAAATAATGGGCCATCAAAAATTTATAATAGTGTAGTAAATAATGGGCCATCAAAAATTTATAATACTGTAGTAAATGATGGGCTATCAAAAATTTATAATAGTGTAATAAATAATGGGCAATCAAAATCTTATATTAGTACAGTAAATAATGGGCCATCAAAAATTTATAATAGTATAGTAATCAATGGGCCATCAAAAAATTTATAATAGTGTAGTAAATAATGGGCCATCAAAAATGTATAATAGTATAGTAATCAATGGGCCATCAAAAAATTTATAATAGTGTAGTAAATAATGGCCCATCAAAAATTTATAATAGTATAGTAAAAAATTGGTTATCAAAAATTTATAATAGTGTAGTAAATAATGGGCCATCAAAAATTTATAATAGTGTAGTAAATAATGGGCCATCAAAAATTTATAATACTGTAGTAAATGATGGGCTATCAAAAATTTATAATAGTGTAATAAATAATGGGCAATCAAAATCTTATATTAGTACAGTAAATAATGGGCCATCAAAAATTTATAATAGTGTAGTAAATAATGGGCCATCAAAAATTTATAATAGTATAGTAATCAATGGGCCATCAAAAAATTTATAATAGTGTAGTAAATAATGGGCCATCAAAAATGTATAATAGTATAGTAATCAATGGGCCATCAAAAAATTTATAATAGTGTAGTAAATAATGGGCCATCAAAAATGTATAATAGTATAGTAATCAATGGGCCATCAAAAAATTTATAATAGTGTAGTAAATAATGGCCCATCAAAAATTTATAATAGTATAGTAAAAAATTGGTTATCAAAAATTTATAATAGTGTAGTAAATAATGGGCAATCAAAAATTTATAATAGTGTAGTAAATAATAGGACATCGAAAATTTATAATAGTATTGTAAATAATGGGCTTCAAAAATTTATAATAGTATAGTAAATAATGGGCCATCAAAAATTTATAATAGTGTAGTAAATAATGGGCCATCAAAAATTTATAATAGTGAAGTAAATAATGGGCCATCAAAAATTTATCATAGTGTAGTAGATAATGGGCCATCAAAAATTTATAATAGTGTAATAAATAATGGGACATCAAAAATTTATAATAGTGTAGTAAATAATGGGCCATCAAAAATTTATAATAGTGTAGTAAATGATAGGCCATCAAAAATTTATAATAGTGTAGTAAATAATGGGCCATCAAAAATTTATAATAGTGTAGTAAATGATAGGCCATCAAAAATTTATAATAGTGTAGTAAATAATGGGCCATCAAAAATTTATAATAGTGTAGTAAATGATAGGCCATCAAAAATTTATAATAGTCTAGTAAATAATGGGCCATCAAAAAATTATAATAGTGTAGTAAATAATGGGCCATCAAAAATTAATAATAGTACAGTAAATAATGGGTAATCAAAAATTTATAATAGTGTAGTAAAAAATGGGCCATCAAAAATTTATAATAGTGTAGTAAATAATGGGCCATCAATAATTTATAATTGTACAGTAAATAAAAGGGCCATCAAAAATTTATAATAGTGTCGTAATAATGGGCCATCAAAAATTTATAATAGTGTAGTAAAAAATGGGCCATCAAAAATTTATAATAGTGTAGTAAATGATAGGCCATCAAAAAATTATAATAGTACAGTAAATAATGGGCCATCAAAAATTTATAATAGTTTAGTAAATAATGGGCCATCAAAAATTTATAATAGTGTAGTAAATAATGGGCCATCAAAGATTTATAATAGTATAGTAAATAATGGGCCATCAAAAATTTATAATAGTCTAGTAAATAATAGGACATCGAAAATTTATAATAGTGTAGTAAATAATGGGCCATCAAAAATTTATAATAGTGTAGTAAATAATGGGCCATCAAAAATTTATAATAGTGTAGTAAATAATGGGCCATCAAAAATTTATAATAGTGTAGTAAATAATGGGCCATCAAAAATTAATAATAGTGATGTAAATAATGGGCCATCAAAAATTTATAATAGTGATGTAAATATTGGGCCATCAAAAATTTATAATAGTGTAGTAAATAATGGGCCATCAAAAATTTATAATAGTGTAGTAAATAATGGGACATCAAAAATTTATAATAGTATAGTAAATAATGGGTCATCAAAAATTTATAATGGTGTAGTAAATAATGGGACATCAAAAATTTATATAGTGTAGTAAATAATGGGCTATCAAAAATTTATAATAGTGTAGTAAATAATGGGCCATCAAAAATTTATAATAGTGTAGTAAATAATGGGCCATCAAAAATTTATAATAGTGATGTAAATAATGGGCCATCAAAAATTTATAATGGTGTAGTAAATAATGGGACATCAAAAATTCATATAGTGTAGTAAATAATGGGCTATCAAAAATTTATAATAGTGTAGTAAATAATGGGCCATCAAAAATTTATAATAGTGTAGTAAATAATGGGACATCAAAAATTTATAATAGTATAGTAAATAATGGGCTATCAAAAATTTATAATAGTGTAGTAAATAATGGGACATCAAAAATTTATAATAGTGTAGTAAATAATGGGCCATCAAAAATTTATAATAGTGTAGTAAATAATGGGCCATCAAAAATTTATAATAGTATAGTAAATAATGGGACATCGAAAATTTATATTAGTGTAGTAAATAATGGGCCATCAAAAATTAATAATAGTGATGTAAATAATGGGCCATCAAAAATTTATAATAGTGTAGTAAATAATGGGCCATCAAAAATTTATAATAGTGTAGTAAATAATGGGCCATCAAAAATTAATAATAGTGATGTAAATAATGGGCCATCAAAAATTTATAATAGTGATGTAAATAATGGGCCATCAAAAATGTATAATAGTGTAGTAAATAATGGGACATCAAAAATTTATATAGTGTAGTAAATAATGGGCTATCAAAAATTTATAATAGTGTAGTAAATAATGGGCCATCAAAAATTTATAATAGTGTAGTAAATAATGGGACATCAAAAATTTATAATAGTATAGTAAATAATGGGCTATCAAAAATTTATAATGGTGTAGTAAATAATGGGACATCAAAAACTTATATAGTGTAGTAAATAATGGGCTATCAAAAATTTATAATAGTGTAGTAAATAATGGGCCATCAAAAATTTATAATAGTGTAGTAAATAATGGGCCATCAAAAATTTATAATAGTGATGTAAATAATGGGCCATCAAAAATTTATAATGGTGTAGTAAATAATGGGACATCAAAAATTTATATAGTGTAGTAAATAATGGGCTATCAAAAATTTATAATAGTGTAGTAAATAATGGGCCATCAAAAATTTATAATACTGTAGTAAATAATGGGACATCAAAAATTTATAATAGTATAGTAAATAATGGGCTATCAAAAATTTATAATAGTTTAGTAAATAATGGGACATCAAAAATTTATAATAGTGTAGTAAATAATGGGCTATCAAAAATTTATAATAGTGTAGTAAATAATGGGCTATCAAAAATTTATAATGGTGTAGTAAATAATGGGACATCAAAAATTTATAATAGTATAGTAAATAATGGGCCATCAAAAATTTATAATAGTGTAGTAAATAATGGGCCATCAAAAATTTATAATACTGTAGTAAATGATGGGCTATCAAAAATTTATAATAGTGTAATAAATAATGGGCAATCAAAATCTTATATTAGTACAGTAAATAATGGGCCATCAAAAATTTATAATAGTGTAGTAAATAATGGGCCATCAAAAATTTATAATAGTATAGTAATCAATGGGCCATCAAAAAATTTATAATAGTGTAGTAAATAATGGGCCATCAAAAATGTATAATAGTATAGTAATCAATGGGCCATCAAAAAATTTATAATAGTGTAGTAAATAATGGGCCATCAAAAATGTATAATAGTATAGTAATCAATGGGCCATCAAAAAATTTATAATAGTGTAGTAAATAATGGCCCATCAAAAATTTATAATAGTATAGTAAAAAATTGGTTATCAAAAATTTATAATAGTGTAGTAAATAATGGGCAATCAAAAATTTATAATAGTGTAGTAAATAATAGGACATCGAAAATTTATAATAGTATTGTAAATAATGGGCTTCAAAAATTTATAATAGTATAGTAAATAATGGGCCATCAAAAATTTATAATAGTGTAGTAAATAATGGGCCATCAAAAATTTATAATAGTGAAGTAAATAATGGGCCATCAAAAATTTATCATAGTGTAGTAGATAATGGGCCATCAAAAATTTATAATAGTGTAATAAATAATGGGACATCAAAAATTTATAATAGTGTAGTAAATAATGGGCCATCAAAAATTTATAATAGTGTAGTAAATGATAGGCCATCAAAAATTTATAATAGTGTCGTAAATAATGGGCCATCAAAAATTTATAATAGTGTAGTAAATGATAGGCCATCAAAAATTTATAATAGTCTAGTAAATAATGGGCCATCAAAAAATTATAATAGTGTAGTAAATAATGGGCCATCAAAAATTAATAATAGTACAGTAAATAATGGGTAATCAAAAATTTATAATAGTGTAGTAAAAAATGGGCCATCAAAAATTTATAATAGTGTAGTAAATAATGGGCCATCAATAATTTATAATTGTACAGTAAATAAAAGGGCCATCAAAAATTTATAATAGTGTCGTAATAATGGGCCATCAAAAATTTATAATAGTGTAGTAAAAAATGGGCCATCAAAAATTTATAATAGTGTAGTAAATGATAGGCCATCAAAAAATTATAATAGTACAGTAAATAATGGGCCATCAAAAATTTATAATAGTTTAGTAAATAATGGGCCATCAAAAATTTATAATAGTGTAGTAAATAATGGGCCATCAAAGATTTATAATAGTATAGTAAATAATGGGCCATCAAAAATTTATAATAGTGTAGTAAATAATAGGACATCGAAAATTTATAATAGTGTAGTAAATAATGGGCCATCAAAAATTTATAATAGTGTAGTAAATAATGGGCCATCAAAAATTTATAATAGTGTAGTAAATAATGGGCCATCAAAAATTTATAATAGTGTAGTAAATAATGGGCCATCAAAAATTAATAATAGTGATGTAAATAATGGGCCATCAAAAATTTATAATAGTGATGTAAATATTGGGCCATCAAAAATTTATAATAGTGTAATAAATAATGGGACATCAAAAATTTATATAGTGTAGTAAATAATGGGCTATCAAAAATTTATAATAGTGTAGTAAATAATGGGCCATCAAAAATTTATAATAGTGTAGTAAATAATGGGACATCAAAAATTTATAATAGTATAGTAAATAATGGTTCATCAAAAATTTATAATGGTGTAGTAAATAATGGGACATCAAAAATTTATATAGTGTAGTAAATAATGGGCTATCAAAAATTTATAATAGTGTAGTAAATAATGGGCCATCAAAAATTTATAATAGTGTAGTAAATAATGGGCCATCAAAAATTTATAATAGTGATGTAAATAATGGGCCATCAAAAATTTATAATGGTGTAGTAAATAATGGGACATCAAAAATTTATATAGTGTAGTAAATAATGGGCTATCAAAAATTTATAATAGTGTAGTAAATAATGGGCCATCAAAAATTTATAATAGTGTAGTAAATAATGGGACATCAAAAATTTATAATAGTATAGTAAATAATGGGCTATCAAAAATTTATAATAGTGTAGTAAATAATGGGACATCAAAAATTTATAATAGTGTAGTAAATAATGGGCCATCAAAAATTTATAATAGTGTAGTAAATAATGGGCCATCAAAAATTTATAATAGTATAGTAAATAATGGGACATCGAAAATTTATATTAGTGTAGTAAATAATGGGCCATCAAAAATTAATAATAGTGATGTAAATAATGGGCCATCAAAAATTTATAATAGTGTAGTAAATAATGGGCCATCAAAAATTTATAATAGTGTAGTAAATAATGGGCCATCAAAAATTAATAATAGTGATGTAAATAATGGGCCATCAAAAATTTATAATAGTGATGTAAATAATGGGCCATCAAAAATTTATAATAGTGTAGTAAATAATGGGACATCAAAAATTTATATAGTGTAGTAAATAATGGGCTATCAAAAATTTATAATAGTGTAGTAAATAATGGGCCATCAAAAATTTATAATAGTGTAGTAAATAATGGGACATCAAAAATTTATAATAGTATAGTAAATAATGGGCCATCAAAAATTTATAATGGTGTAGTAAATAATGGGACATCAAAAACTTATATAGTGTAGTAAATAATGGGCTATCAAAAATTTATAATAGTGTAGTAAATAATGGGCCATCAAAAATTTATAATAGTGTAGTAAATAATGGGCCATCAAAAATTTATAATAGTGATGTAAATAATGGGCCATCAAAAATTTATAATGGTGTAGTAAATAATGGGACATCAAAAATTTATATAGTGTAGTAAATAATGGGCTATCAAAAATTTATAATAGTGTAGTAAATAATGGGCCATCAAAAATTTATAATAGTGTAGTAAATAATGGGACATCAAAAATTTATAATAGTATAGTAAATAATGGGCTATCAAAAATTTATAATAGTTTAGTAAATAATGGGACATCAAAAATTTATAATAGTGTAGTAAATAATGGGCTATCAAAAATTTATAATAGTGTAGTAAATAATGGGCTATCAAAAATTTATAATGGTGTAGTAAATAATGGGACATCAAAAATTTATAATAGTATAGTAAATAATGGGCTATCAAAAATTTATAATAGTGTAGTAAATAATGGGCCATCAAAAATGTATAATAGTATAGTAAATAATGGGCCATCAAAAATTTATAATAGTGTAGTAAATAATGGGCTATCAAAAATTTATAATAGTGTAGTAAATAATGGGCTATCAAAAATTTATAATGGTGTAGTAAATAATGGGACATCAAAAATTTATAATAGTATAGTAAATAATGGGCCATCAAAAATTTATAATAGTGTAGTAAATAATGGGCCATCAAAAATGTATAATAGTATAGTAAATAATGGGCCATCAAAAATTTATAATAGTGTAGTAAATAATGGGCTATCAAAAATTTATAATAGTGTAGTAAATAATGGGCCATCAAAAATTTATAATAGTGGAG
Organism: Euprymna scolopes; assembly: GCF_053919585.1. Lineage (NCBI taxonomy): Eukaryota > Metazoa > Mollusca > Cephalopoda > Sepiida > Sepiolidae > Euprymna > Euprymna scolopes. The sequence continues at coordinate 7,693,214 of NC_136513.1, forward strand.
TAAATAATGGGCCATCAAAAATTTATAATAGTGTAGTAAATAATGGGCCATCAAAAATTTATAATGGTGTAGTAAATAATGGGACATCAAAAATTTATAATAGTATAGTAAATAATGGGCCATCAAAAATTTATAATGGTGTAGTAAATAATGGGACATCAAAAATTTATAATAGTATAGTAAATAATGGGCCATCAAAAATGTATAATAGTATAGTAAATAATGGGCCATCAAAAATTTCCCACCTATCTAACAATCTTGAAGTTGTTTGCGCTGCTTGCTCGTCGATGTGACTGCAATTATACCTTGGACCCAGCAAACCACTCCCTCCTAGATTTTTTTCTGCGTGCAGAAAACCACCCTTTCTCAAGTACATGATATAAAAAAAACTAAACATCTCAAAAGCATGTGAACTTGATTTCATCCCGGCTGTACTATTAAAAAAATGCTCGACTGAGGTTGATCACGATCTCTCAAAACTTTTCAACAATGCCTTCATGAATCTTGTTTTCCTTACTGCTGGAAAACTGCTACTGTGGAACCAGTATACAAACATTCTGGCGAAAGAACTGACCCATTAAATTGTCGGCCCCATTAGCCTCCTCCCTGTTTTCGCAAAAATATTTGAGGCGAAAATTAATCAAGTTCTAGTCCACCATCTCACAGCTGCTAAACTTCTGTTCGACCAACATTATGCCTTTAGACAAGCGTGTTCTACTGCAGATATCCTAACTGTAATCTCTGAACGTATATACCATATATATGCGTTCTGAAGTATATACCATACATATATGTTCAGATATTACAATTAGAATATCAGAGATATCCTAACTGGCGGAGCATAACGTAGAGGTCACTTAAAGAATGTAGACTTTTAGTAGAGCTTGAGAAAAACTAGTTAGCCGAAACATGGTGAAACAACAACTATGAAGATGAGGATAACGATCTGCAAATAAATAAATCGACTTAAAGGATTCCAATAATAAAATATTAAATTCATGAAATTAATAGAAGTTTCGCCTTAAGACATATATCACATTTTCATTATATATATATATATATATATCTTATTCTATAATATGAATCCACCTGTCTGTTTATATGTATGTATGTAGCTATGTATGTTTGTATGTCTGCCTAAAACTTTCGCCAGAGTCGATGAATTTTCACGAGATCGGTATCAATTTGAATCTCGAACCTTCGGACGACAAATATCGAAAAATTGGTCAAAAACATTAATTCCTTCACCTTCAACTGGACACTTTTCTACAGCGAGGAGTCGCTTTTGTTCGCCGATATTTTCGAAAGTCATCCCCGCTAGTTGATTGTCTAGCCTTAATTTAAACCTACGTAACTTTCGATTTGGCGATATACGCAACAGCAAAGATGTCACGATTTTGGGGGGGGTCACGTTCTTTTCCTTCATCGTGGTATGGGTTCGAGCCTGCCTGCCTACTACCACTGTTTTTTTGTTCTCAGCACATACCTCCAAACTCCCGGGCCACGCCGGCCACCCAGGCTAGTATGTATGTAAGTCGAAGAAAAAGCAGAATAAAAAATTGGAATAAGCAGAAGGAAATATCATCACTGTATTGATACTAATTAATTTGTAGTTGATGAAAAAGTAGAAAGATAAACATAGAGGACGAGATAGAAATAAAAAGAGAAAACAAAGAGATATATCAAATAGTTTGGTATTCTGTATTTTTATTTATTTTTAATAGAACTCGCTACTGTAGGAAATGCACTACAAAAAAAAGATGGCTGTATGAATTCTTTACCCGCACAAGTACTTATATAAACTTAATGATACATCAGCAAAATTTTGTAAACAATACCCCCATGAAACTGAAAAGGATAACGTCTTTTATTTTACTCCTACGTATCTAATTTTCTTTTATCTCCGTTAAATTACGAATTAACACGTTAGAACGAAATTCTAAAATTCTTTAGAAATTGTATCGTGTCTATCTGAAGAATACTTTTTATTCGGTAGGCGATTTACAGCAGTCATATTTCGATTGTATTCCCGACTAAAGCACAATTCGCTCATGCATGGAGTATTGTTGCCAGATCTGGGCTCGTGCTTTTACCACTAGTCTCTCACTCTTAAACAGGGCCCAAAAAAAGAGCTTTAATTCTAATACATCCCGCAATATCGACCAAACTCCAACCGTTTTTTCTCATCGCCGCAGTATTTACAAGTACTTTAATGAAATGTGCTCTGGTGAGCTTACAGACTTTTCGACGTACATACTTCTGACTAATCTGATAAGCAGCAAAATTTTACCCCTTCACTGTCCATGTTGCTGGCCGATAGGAAGCTTTCTATTCTCATAGTTTCTTTTCTTTTCTCGAGCTCCTAGACTTTGGAATTTTCTCTCTGTCTCCTGCCTTCTTTAATGTCACAACCTGCAGAAGTTTAAATGTAATGTGAACAGACATCTCACTGCTACATTCCCCACAACTGCTTTTAAGACCTGGTCCCAAATTTTAGTCCCTTACGTTTAATATGTCTTGTTTGGGGTGGAAAGCATATAAAAATAAACCAACATGGTCGCCATCTTAAAATTCTCTTTTTTAATGTTCAAAAAGATTTCTCCTTTTGTGTCTTTCGTTCTACTCTCGATAATAAGTTTTACATCGATTAATATTCTCCGTGGATTAATATGCATATCTCATTTCCTTTTTATTTCCAATTTATATATTTTATTTTTAATTGATTATTTCATTTGTGTAATGAGGAACCCCTTGTTTCGGTAGCCTCCTAGGATCAACTATGCTCTAATTGCATAAATTTATACGTAATAAAAAAAAGCTGATTAAACAAAGAAACAATAATGGGGATTTTGTTTGCCTATATGTAACAGAAATATATGTCACAGTTTTCGAATCTCAGTGGTTGCTATGTTTTACAATATCAAACTTATACGTAAATATTTTCATGTTTTTAGCTTATTTTAAAGCGATTTCAGTTCAATAAATATATAATTAATATGTAGATGTATAGCTAGGAAGACATGTGTTACGCACACAGTAACACACAGGCTATCGTACTAATATATAGATGTATAGCTAGGAAGATACGTGTGACACACAAAGTAACACACAGGCTATCGTACTAATATATAGATGTATAGCTAGGAATACACGTGTGACACACAAAGTAACACACAGGCAATCGTACTAATATATAGATGTATAGCTAGGAAGATACGTGTGACACACAAAGTAACACACAGGCTATCGTACTAATATATAGACGTATAGCTAGGAATACACGTGTGACACACAAAGTAACACACAGGCTATCGTATTAATATATAGATGTATAGCTAGGAAGACACGTGTGACACACAAAGTAACACACAGGCTATCGTACTAATATATAGATGTATAGCTAAGAAGACACGTGTGACACACAAATGTAACACACAGGCTATCGTATTAATATATAGATGCATAGCGAGAAAAAGTTAAGAAAATCATTTCTCCCCCCCCCCAGAGTACAAAATAGACTTCGTGGCTTAGTGGGGGATGCCCTTTTCTCTAACCTGCAACATCTCTCCCACGGAAGAGACGTTGCGAGCCTATCCTTGTTTTATCGTTATTTCCATGGCAGGTGCTTATCTGAACTCCAATCTCTGGTCCCCCCTCGCCAATCTTTCACGAAAAACACCCGTCTAGCTGAATCCACTGTGAAAAATTTCCCCCGCTCTATATCTGTGCCTAAATCAAAAGGCGGATTTCATGAACAAGGCTTCTTTCTTAGAACTGCACGCCTGTGGAACTCTGTTCCGTTTGCCTGCTTCCCATCGGACTACAACTTGGATGTATTCAAGTCCAATGTTAACAAATTCCTAATGAACCGCCCCCTTAAGTAAACACTTCATCAAATTTCCACACTAACGTAATGTACTTGCAATAACCCTTATCCCTGAGTGGCTTCCGGGCCTTGATAAGAGGTGATCACTGTGTAAAAAAAAAAAATAGACACTTTCTGAATTGGAACAAACGTTTAGAATTACTTCAATATTGATGGATTTTATTTTTCATTGACCGAGTATATATTAATATATTTTTTTAATATCATCTGAAGTCAACTTGTAAATTGCTTTTGTAAATATTTACAGGGCCAACGAAAATTGATGTCTAGTATTAAAGTTATTACACTCTTTAGATAGTTACAGTAGAAATTAAACATTTATTCTTATTAAATGCTTTTAACGTCAGTCAGAGTGGTCTAATCATTATATGACGATCTACGCATATGAGCTAAGTTGACTGACTTATTACACATGAAAGTGCTTAGCGATAAGAAACAAGTTTCTTAAAGGGACTTACATAATTATTTATTATAATAATTAAATACCTACAGACACTAGTGTTTCATCCTTTCAGGAATCTTCAGTGCAGGGTGTCATGATAAACGCCAGTCGAGAGACTCTAACCCCGGCAACCGAAGTTATGTTTAGTTTAGGACCCGAACCATTGCCTACCATCAATCGCGAAAGATACAGTCTAAATTAGCTTAGATAAATACTTTTGCAGTTTTAACAAAAGAGCTACAATAATATCAGGGCGTCTCCATTTACGCTGAATATCCACAAAATTTCAACATCAATATATTACATATGAATCAGTCCACTGTAGAATTTCAACAGGTCCCGATATTAATAATAATAATAATAATAATAATAATAATCATCGTCATCGTCGTCGTCGTTGTCGTCGTCGTCGTCGTCGTCGTCGTCGTGGTCATCGTCATTATTATTATTATTATTATTATTATTATTATTATTATTATTATTATTATAATAATAATAATAATAAGAAGAAGAAGAAGAAGAAGAAGAAGAAGAAGAAGAATACTAAAAAATTTACTGGTAAAGATTCCTTCAGCAAAATATCAAAAATTTTCTTTGATTTGCTCTCAATTTCATTAACCGAAAATCATTTCAACAGTTTTTTCTTGATTTCAAAAATGCAGGTATCCATTTTTTACGGGACAAATTTTGAAATGATTATAAAAATATAATATATAAACGGCTATGTGTCTGTCTGTCTGTCTGTCTGTCTGTTTCCATGTTTTTAAACTCTATCTTTCCGAAACTAAAAGTCGCATAGCGGCGCTAGGGGTCTCAAATGATTGGATCTTTTACGGGTCTTTTATGGTCTTTAGCCGGTTAAAATTGTTTTAAGGGGTCAAAAATGAGTCAAAATTGAAAATATCGTTAAACATTTTGTACATTTATTTCATTTTATTTTTAATTTTTCAATTTTTAGATCGTAAGCGTGTCTCGTTGGTACAGTGGTAACGTCACCAGCTTTCAATGCTACAATTTCGGTTTCAATTCTAGCTGATGGCGCAGAAATTACTTTTATTTCACTTTTGAAATGACGACTATTTAATAATATGTACGAAATCTGGAGACATTAAAATAGCATATTTAAGCGTATTTTACGCCTGGGTAAAGCCGGGTGCCACCCTCCGCTAGTATTTTATAACTGAATAAATATGCAGGTTTATGTGAAATAAACTTTTCCTACGTTTGGTAACAATTATTTGCTGTATATTTGTTTTTGTTTCCCCGTTTTTTGTTCTGTTAGTAAACGTTTCTAATACTGCACTTTAATCAAAAAGGGTCTTTAAAAGCGTTAAATCGATTAAAAAAGTGCAAGTAAATTGTTTGCCAACTAAAATGAAAACTAATGGTTTTGTTAGTATTTGCTTTATTTCGTATTTATTATTTCCATGATTCTTTATTTTTTGGTGGCAGAAAGTGACATATCAATAAGTCAATAAACATTTGATTATTATTTTTTTATTTATCATTTTATTTTAGCATTATTTATTTTATTTTTTATTTTTATTTTATTTTTTTTAGATGGTTGACGAAAACCATCACTTTTCAAATAGGGTACATTTATTCTAATTTAAAAATTGGAAGCAACTCCAAATTGATTTTGTTGCATCACCCCTCTCCCGTCTCCATCCCTCTCTCTCTCTCTCTCTCTCTCTCTCTCTCTCTCTCTCTCTCTCTCTTTCTTTCTTTCTGCGCGTACGTGTGTGTGTAGTAGACAAATTTACACACGAGACGCATACGTTGTATTGCAGTCTACGTAAGAAGGAACATAGAGCAAGTAATAAGTCGACTCTTTCTTTTTTGTAATTTTGTAACAACGACATTTATTTTATCATTCTCCCGCCACGCGTGACTTCCCGTAACAGGTGTGACGTCACCCACGTTTCTAACATAATCGTCTTCTCAAATGAGCTCTCTCTTTTTATAGCCTTTTTTCCTCACAGTGACGACGGCATTTCGCATTTTGTATGCACTAACACGCTTAGTTATATTTCTTTCTCTTTTTATTCTGTCTCTCTCTTTTACTGGCTCTCCTCTTATTCTTTCTATCTGCTTTCTCTCTCTCTCTCTCTCTCTCTCTCTCTCTCTCTCTCTCTCTCTCTCTCTTTACCCGCTTTTTTCAATCTTCTTCAAAGACTAAAATATACTGCCCTTTTATCTTTCTCATCCTCTTTCTCTCTAATAGTCTAACAATACACTGCATCCTCTATTTCTCTTTATATATTTCTCTTTCTCTCTCTCTCTCTCTCTCTCTCTCTCTCTCTCTTTCTGTCTCTTTCTCTCTGTCTCTCTCTCCCTCTATATCTCATCTTTATTTTTCTTTTCCCTTTCTCTTTATATCTGTTCTAATTTGAAAATTGGAAGCAAGCCCAAAATTACTTTGTTGTATTACCCCTCCCCCGACTTTTATTCTCTCTCTCACTATTTCCCTCTCTCCCTCTATCTCTCGCTCTGCCTTTCACTCTCATATACTAACAATAAACTTTCATCAGATTTCTCTTTTAGTCTTTATATCTCTCCTACCCATTTTCTCAACCTCTGTTATGGTTTAAAATAAGCTCGCTCGCTCTCTCTCTCTCTCTCTCTCTCTCTCTCTCTCTCTCTCTCTCTGCCTACCCGCTTCTTGCAATCTTCCTCAGAATCTAAAATATACTGGTTCTCTCTTTCACTTTCTCTGTAAGGGGGTACCACCAAAACTGTACTATAACCCCCCCCAAAAAAAAAAATTATTTAAATTTAAAAACTAATGCTATATTTTTAAGCTGATGTGCGCCTACCTGTACCCTACTGGTATATTATACTTATATATATATATATATATATATATATATATATATATATATATATATATATATATATATATATATATATATATATATATATATATATGTGTGTGTGTGTGTGTGTGTGTGTGTGTGTGTGTGTATATATGTATATATATATATATATATATATATATATATATATATATATATATATATATATATATATACAGTGATGATCATATTCATTGGCACGGTAAAATAAAAGTTAAATTTTGTCTAATAAATTCTAAAAAAGGGATTAAATTAAAGAAAATAACAAAGTATATTATGTATTTTTAACTGGCCTTTCCGATGCAGCAATCGGAATTTAGGAAAAAATAAATAACAAAGGAACAACAAACATAATTGCAAAAAACCCTTGTTCAAAATTATTGGCACGGCTTTGTTTTTCTTTTAGTATCAGTATAATATCAATCAATTTCCGGTTTACGTGCTTTCTGAACTTTTTTATAGCCATATTATGCTTGTTTAACGCTAATTCAGTGAATAATTTTTTTTCAGATAATTTTTAGATAGCGATTTATTTAAACTATTATAAGTGACTAAATTATAATTTTCAATCGCCATGGTTAAAACTAAGGAACACAGCGAAGACGTCAGGAAGCTTGTTGTAGCATGCCATACCAATGGGGAGGGCTATGATAAGATTTCAAAGAAGCTAAACCTTCCCAGATCCACTGTTAGAGCCATAATAAACAAGTTAAAATCGCAAGGCCACGTTATGAGTTTAGAGGGTAGAGGGAGAAAAAGGATTCTTTCCCCAAGAGATGAACGGAAAATTGTTCGACAAGTAAAACAAAACCCAAGGATCTCTGTTGGGGAGATTGTTGATGAACAGAGCACCTCTGGAGTGAATGTATCTCGACATATAGTTGGTAGAGTTTTGAAGAGAGCTGGTTTAAAAGCATGTCGTCCGAGAAAGACTCCCTTATTGAAGCCTATGCACCTGAAAGCAAGGCTAGCCTTTGCAAAACGTCATATTGATAAAGATGTTGCATTCTGGAAACGTGTTCTATGGACTGACGAAACGAAAATAGAGTTATTTGGCCATAATAAAGTGTCTTATATTTACAGAAAATCTGGCGAAGCTTTCCTGCCTAAGAACACCATACCCACAGTGAAGCACGGTGGAGGCAGTTTGATGTTTTGGGGATCCTTTGCTGCCTCTGGACCAGGGCGACTTGTTAAGGTCACAGGTAGCATAAAAAAGGAAGATTATGTTAAAATATTGGATGAAAACCTGAAAGACTCTGCTAAAGAGCTCTCACTTGGTCGTCGTTGGTGGTTCATGCAAGATAATGACCCAAAGCATTCGGCTAAACTGACTAAGAAATGGCTTGAGGACAATCATATTAATGTTTTCGAGTGGCCATCACAAAGCCCAGACCTTAATCCAATTGAAAATTTATGGAGAACATTAAAATTGAGGGTAATGCAAAGGAAGCCTAAGAATCTTATTCAATTGGAGGATTATTGTCAGGAAGAGTGGGCTAAAATTACTACTGAAGAGTGCAACAACTTGGTTGTAAACTATGAAAAGCGACTGAGGAAGGTAATCAAGGCCAAAGGCTATACAATTGATTATTAAATAAATCGTGCCAATAATTTTGAACAAGGGTTTTTTGCAATTATGTTTGTTGTTCCTTTGTTATTTATTTTTTCTAAAATCCGATTGCTGCATCGGAAAGGCCAGTTAAAAATACATAATATACTTTGTTATTTTCTTTAATTTAATCCCTTTTTTAGAATTTATTAGACAAAATTTAACTTTTATTTTACCGTGCCAATAAATATGATCATCACTGTATATACGTATGTATTTATGTGTGTGTAAGTTACTTTATGTGTGTGTGAGTTGCTTCCTCATACGTTCCGAAACAGCTAGGCCAATTTTTTACAAATTTCGCACAAAGATAATTTATATTTCTGACAGTGTTTTTAGATATGTTTCGTAAGTATCCAAAATCGAAAAATCCGATTTTAAAGATAGTTAAAAAAAATTTACAGGAGATTATCTTACGTTACACCAGTGTAACCTTTGCCAGTGTAACGTAAAATATTCCCCTATAAAGGTCTTCTTTTTTTATCATTAAGAGAAGAAAGACTATTTTTAAGATCATCAAACCCAAATATCAGCTGACGTGATATTGTAAACAAACACAGGCGGAATTTGATGAACGACATTATAATTTTTTTTTCGTATTTTTTTAGGAAAATTATTCCTTGTGACATATAATATTTAACAGAGAAGTGATTTTAGTAATAATACATACGCAATTTGTATAAATTAAAACATCGTGTTTAAGCGTATTGTACCAGTGAGCAACGCCAGGTATCCAGCTAGTATATATATATATATATATATATATATATATATATATATATATATATATATATATATTCTGTTCACCATTTCTCTCTCTCTCTCTCTCTCTCTCTCTCTCTCTCTCTCAAACACACACACACACGCACACACTTACTCCTAGTACGTATATACATTAATATTTATAGTCCTCGCTAAAAAAAGCTTTCTAATTAAGACGCTTCTTACATTTCCAAAGCGTTAGTCCAGACTGATCGACGTCCTGCTTTGTTTCTGCCTCCTTTACAAACTTTACAACTTGTCTGGGAATTTCAATTCGACATAGAATTTCTTCTTCGTAGAAGAAACGAACATGTGCAACGACTCGATTAAAGGTCAAATTAGTGCACAAGACGTTCTCGTCTGTCAGGATTTGGCGTTTTAAATTTAAGTCGTGTCTGTTATAGTTGGCACTTGTCGCATATCTGCCGGTGTTCCTCGCTTATAGGCTGTATAAACTATATTAAAATTACTACTACTAATACTAATACTAATACAAATAATAGATATTTATAGACTCCAAAACTGCTTGACAGAATTTAAAACATTATGACATAAGGGAATAAAACTGTTAACTCTGCTACTATTACTATTGTGACCCACCTCTCTTGGGGCGTAACGCAAGTATCCCTAATCGTCTTCTTCGGAAAAAAACTCGGCTCGTGATGTCTGGTTCCCTGAGAGGCCGGCACACCAGATTTCTGGTATACTGAAAACGAATAGTAAAGCTCACGCAGGCAAGAAAGAAAACATACACTTGATTTTCTATTCTTCCAAAATTAATTTCACAAAAATTACAGACTTTTTACATATATGTACACTTAAGTTCTTAGCACGTTTTTCAAAGTCTCAAATCTCTCTTCTCTTCGAAGACGGATGGAGGAGGGGTGTTGGTTACGTCTTCAGGGAGCGATATTTTATCTCGAGATTCTGCGTCAATCTGACTAATTTTGAGCGGCATTAACATTATATAGTGGGGTGTGTGTTCGGGGTGGAAAATTACTTAAACCAATCAAATTACGACACACATTTGGGGAAACCCCAAATTGCGGGTGTGCAATTCACCAATATTTCAAGCTTTGTAATCTGGGACCAAAAAATGATATCTATGCCCATGACCTTAAAAGTTAAACCCTGTCATTCAGGACCCCTGGTAGTGGGTCCCTCAGGCCAGACATTGTCAACGCCATTATTCTAACATTTCCTGTCGTCGATTTTTCAATAACAATTATATCTCTGAGTTTGACAATAACACAAAATATATATCTGATTTTCCAGACAATAAAGCAAAATATATCTATATATTTCAATTCCAAGCCTTTGTGATATCCGCTGTCGTCCGGAATTAATTAAACAATCTTAGCATAGTTACCCGGCCTTCTTCAGGTCGCTAGGAAGTCTGAAGCTCCCCAATCAGGGGCAAATCGCTCCCTCAGGTCGATCACGTTACACAATTATTACTGATACTGTTACTATTGTAGCAATTTTTTTTCTTTGTTACGTGAGGAGTTGTAGCAGCCGACACTCGCTAAAATTACAGGCAGGAACTAATTCTCTCGACTCTAAACTTGAATCCATTTTTTCCCTGGCTTGTCCAATCACAAGCCAGCTCTCTATCACGTGACAGAGTATCTGAAAGGCGAAATCTGAAATCCTCAACACTCTTTCAACCAGACCATGCCTGGGAGCAGACTTCGCCTGGTGCTTTGGCCACAGGCAGAACGTGAGTACTATAAGCTAGCTATCTCTCTTTTCAAACTCACATTTATTTCCACGTGCTGTACCCTAACGAACATTCTTATTCCTGCTAAAGAACATACACCCACACACACACACACACACACATATATATATATATATATATATATATATATATATATATATATATATATATATATATATATATATATATATATATACACACATAGACACACCTATTCTTTCTTACCACGACACACTAACCCTTTGCTCCGATTCTACTATCGGACGCACGCTCCTACATACGTAAACACACGTAAGTCTTGATCTTTCTTTCTCCTTTAATCGACTTCCTTCGTACCGACGGCTAATAGCTATAAACACGTGTAAACGGAACTGAACAATTCTCTCCTTCAACCAGCCGACATGATATTAAATTTATCTTTACGCAATAACACTTCAACCTACTACTAACCCGTGTCTCTCATCTACTAACGCTACTAACGAAAATGACAAATAAAGTTGTTTATTAATATAGAATGGTACTCCATTTTGTTGTCTCATTTATATAGAGTTCCGTACAGAGTTCATGAAGGTTATTTAAAAGAATTTGTTATTTCACATCACATCAAAGTGTAGTGATCTTTAATAAGCAGCGTCTAAGGCATTGTTAAGGTGGGTTGTTCTCTGTTAGATGGGGAATGGTTCTGTGAAGTTCTAAGAGGTCCACCCGCCAAGACGTTGCCTTCTCACCATTTGAGAATAAGTTAGTTTATTACTAATCATATGAGCCGCCCATACTGATGGAACTGTCCGGCCAGTTTTTTAGGGGGGGGGGGTTGTAGATTAAAGTGCTGTTCCTTTAGGGCGCTGTCTTTTCAAATCTCACCCTCCCGACCTTGTGTAACATCTTCCCAGGGTGGAAGGGAGATTAATACCCTTTTATAAGCGCAGGTAATTTAGTTGTGCTAGACCAAGATGGGTGATAATTAGCATATTTACAAAACATTGTGCAGTGTTTATTTGTTCGTTTATTTGTTAAGCGAGTCAGATCTCTGCATAGAATTTACGATAATTATGCTTCGAGATTATGTGATCAGTATGGAGTTCTCCTTGGTGGTTACGGCTATCCATTAATCTGCAGAGTTTTTTTGTGGGGGGGGGGTAACTTCGACACTGAAAGTAGTACGTTTCAGCGGTTGCATGCGAAGTCGGGGAAGAGTTAACCTACAACCCACAAAAGAATGGCGCGGAAACAACGTTGTAATTTTCAGTTCATTGATGTGTGGTTTCCTGCCTAAAGTGTCAATCTTTGCCGCACAGAGAGATAGAGACGACCAGAAGACGACGAATTCTGATTGTTGGCTTCTCCTGGATTTTTACCAGAGCCCTGTTAGCCATAACGTGACACTATCACTGAGTATCAGAACTGTCGACTATAGGTGTCCCTGCACGAAATAGGAGTTTCAGACAATCTAGTTCTGACACTATGACGTTCCTACCGCCTCTACCACGGTGAGATTGGGTTAGACTTGCTGCTGCTTCTGCTGCTGCTGCTGCTGCGGCGGCGGCGGCGGCGGGGGCTGCTGCTGATGATGATGATGATGACACGTTAACGCCTTGTTTTTCACCTTACGTATAGGCGTAACGAATTAAGAGCTGTGGTAGTAAGCTCAATCAGTTGTGATGTCTTTTCCTTTTATTTTGTAGTAAAAGTAGAGGTGTGTTCTCTCTCACTCTTTCCCTCTATCTCTCTCTCTCTCTCTCTCACACGCACACACACGCGCGCATGCACACACACACACACACTCTTTGTTTTTTTTTTCTTTAAATAAATAAATAAATTAATTAATAAACTACTCCATTTCTGATTAAAGCGGTCGCAAAAAATCCAAACCGGAAGCGATGTTATCAGTCAAAATATAAAAAAGCAAACGTTAATAGACTGCGCCAGTTCCGGTTGATGCTCTTCAATAAATAAACAAGCAAAGGCTGGATTTCCTTCTCCTTTTTCTTCTCTCCTTCTCTCTCTCTCTCTCTCTCTCTCTCTCTATCTATCTATCTATCTATCTATCTATCTATCTATTTCGAAATAAAGAATTGAAATACTCTATTTCTTTTATCAAGGTGTTCGCCAAGAAGCTGAACCAGAAGTGATGCTATCAGTGAAAATACAAAAAAAAAAGAACATAGATAAATTTGTTCAATTCCGGCTGACGCTCTTAAATAAATAAACAGACTAGGGTTCAAGTTCGTTCTCCTTCTCCACCCTTTTCCTCTCTCCTAAATAAATAAATAAATAAATAAATAAACTATTCAGTTGCGACTAATTAAACGATATTTACAGTGAAAAAAAATATAAAGCTGAAGAAGGACACGGACCTTTCGGGTTTGGAGCTTCTGGTCGCAATGAGTAGGGGAGCATCATGGTGCACGAATTTCATTTTAATATACATTCATTTTACCATACATTTATAGGTGATACAAGACAGGAAGAAATTGTGAAGATACAAACAAAGGTTGGAGTTTGTCCTGCTTTTCCTTCTCTCTCTCTCTCTCTCTCTCTCTATATATATATATATATATATATATATATATATATATATATATATATATATATATATATATATATATATATATATATACAGTGATGATCATATTTATTGGCACGGTAAAATAAAAGTTAAATTTTGTCTAATAAATTCTAAAAAAAGGGATTAAATTAAAGAAAATAACAAAGTATATTATGTATTTTTAACTGGCCTTTCCGATGCAGCAATCGGATTTTAGAAAAAATAAATAACAAAGGAACAACAAACATAATTGCAAAAAACCCTTGTTCAAAATTATTGGCACGATTTATTTAATAATCAATTGTATAGCCTTTGGCCTTGATTACCTTCCTTGGTCGCTTTTCATAGTTTACAACCAAGTTGTTGCACTCTTCAGTAGTAATTTTAGCCCACTCTTCCTGACAATAATCCTCCAATTGAATAAGATTCTTAGGCTTCCTTTGCATTACCCTCAATTTTAATGTTCTCCATAAATTTTCAATTGGATTAAGGTCTGGGCTTTGTGATGGCCACTCGAAAACATTAATATGATTGTCCTCAAGCCATTTCTTAGTCAGTTTAGCCGAATGCTTTGGGTCATTATCTTGCATGAACCACCAACGACGACCAAGTGAGAGCTCTTTAGCAGAGTCTTTCAGGGTTTCATCCAATATTTTAACATAATCTTCCTTTTTTATGCTACCTGTGACCTTAACAAGTCGCCCTGGTCCAGAGGCAGCAAAGGATCCCCAAAACATCAAACTGCCTCCACCGTGCTTCACTGTGGGTATGGTGTTCTTAGGCAGGAAAGCTTCGCCAGATTTTCTGTAAATATAAGACACTTTATTATGGCCAAATAACCCTATTTTCGTTTCGTCAGTCCATAGAACACGTTTCCAGAATGCAACATCTTTATCAATATGACGTTTTGCAAAGGCTAGCCTTGCTTTCAGGTGCATAGGCTTCAATAAGGGAGTCTTTCTCGGACGACATGCTTTTAAACCAGCTCTCTTCAAAACTCTACCAACTGTATGTCGAGATACATTCACTCCAGAGGTGCTCTGTTCATCAACAATCTCCCCAACAGAGATCCTTGGGTTTTGTTTTACTTGTCGAACAATTTTCCGTTCATCTCTTGGGGAAAGAATCCTTTTTCTCCCTCTACCCTCTAAACTCATAACGTGGCCTTGCGATTTGAACTTGTTTATTATGGCTCTAACAGTGGATTTGGGAAGGTTTAGCTTCTTTGAAATCTTATCATAGCCCTCCCCATTGGTATGGCATGCTACAACAAGCTTCCTGACGTCTTCGCTGTGTTCCTTAGTTTTAACCATGGCGATTGAAAATTATAATTTAGTCACTTATAATAGTTTAAATAAATCGCTATCTAAAAATTATCTGAAAAGAATTATTCACTGAATTAGCGTTAAACAAGCATAATATGGCTATAAAAAAGTTCAGAAAGCACGTAAACCGGAAATTGATTGATATTATACTGATACTAAAAGAAAAACAAAGCCGTGCCAATAATTTTGAACAAGGGTTTTTTGCAATTATGTTTGTTGTTCCTTTGTTATTTATTTTTTCTAAAATCCGATTGCTGCATCGGAAAGGCCAGTTAAAAATACATAATATACTTTGTTATTTTCTTTAATTTAATCCCTTTTTTAGAATTTATTAGACAAAATTTAACTTTTATTTTACCGTGCCAATAAATATGATCATCACTGTATATAATCTGAAACAATCTTGTACTATAATGTTGAATTTAATTAGTCCTGGCGCGAAAGAGCAGGACACAAAATGTTTTAAATAATAATAATAATAATAATAATAATAATAATAATAATAATAATAATAATAATAATAGAATAACAATAACAATGACTTTCGCTGGCGAGGACTACTATTGACCGTAACCAGTTATACAGTCCTTCTGAAATTTTCATCTCTATTTTTCTCGTTATGTACTAAATATGTGTTAATGGATCCTATATGAAATATGTTCCTTATTAAATTTTAAAGATTTTCTATTCTGAAAGAAGTTTTAAAAAATTTAATTTAAAAAAGTGTTCTGGGGTAACTGGCACCCCTATTCCTGTCTTCACATGGACTCTCCCATCGCTGTGAAAGGCAGCAATTTTGGACTCTCTAATTAGAGATTCCATGCCAGCCTAATCGTTGACATGACTTTACAGACTCTCCTGTTTGATATCGTGAACCCCTAAAATAAGGCCACAACATCTGGCGACGTAGGAATGAAAAAACCTCACAAGGACCCTTTCCTTTGGACTAATAATCAAAAACGTCTATTTTCCTATTTTTCTGACTCAACTTTAAATTTTTCTACCAGCTTTGAAAAGTTCAACAAGTTTACTTCTTTTTTTCAACAACAAGAAAAAAAAAAGAAAGTTATCGCCAAACCAAAACTGTGAGTAGAAAAAAATATATATTGCTGTCCTAATCAATTTCTTGTTTTAAAACGAAATAGATTACATTCTATGCTGGAAAAAAAAGTTATTGGTGACCTTGAATTTACGCTTTTGTATTTTTGAACACACGGGTTTCCTATTTTCCTGATTCAACTTTAAAAAGTTCAACAAGTTTACTTCTTTTTTTCAACAAGAAAAAAGTTATTGGTGAACTTGAATTTACGCTTTTGTATTTTTGAACACACGTGTGGTGAGCTGGCAAGCAACCATTTTTTTTCTCTGTTACGGTGAACGAGAAAAATAAAAACAGAAACAGAAAAGTCATTAAACCGACTCTACATAGGACACTTGCATCTAACCCACAATTATTAATTGAAACAAGTTCTACCAACGTGCTATTGTTGATATGTACTGACCATAAAAGCATATTCGAGGATTGTAAAAATACAACTCTATAAAAGGAATATATTTCAGCAACAACAACAACAAAAGGAAATTAGAAAAATACTGAAAGTCGAAACTAAAAAAGTTTATGGACTTAAAAAAAAAAGAGAAAAAAACGGTAACTTTAAAAGATTTTTTTTCTCTCTCTGATATTTCTTAAATACTTTTGATGTTGGCAAAATTCTCTGACTTCAACAAATAGTACAGTTATTCACTATTTTTTTTCATGGAAATTAAACAAAAACTTTTTAAGTGTCTTATTACATTTTCTGCTAAGATACAACACGGAACTTTTTTTTTCTTTTCCTTCTGTCCCTTCTCATGTGTGAATATTTATTTCATATATCATCTTCATACAATTGTTTTTTCTTGGTGAAATTTCTCAGACCTAGAAATTCGGAGACTAGTTATTTTTCAACATGGAAGAACTTTCAAAACAAATAGCTGCTATGATAAGTTTGCAGCAAACTCAGTTCTCCGAAATACAAAAGCAAAGAGAAGAAGAAAGAAAGCAAATGGAGGAGGAAAAACGAAAAAGAGAAGCAGAAAGGTTCGAAGAAAGAGAAGAAAGAAAACGAAGAGAAGAAGAAAGAGAAGAAGAAAGAAAACAATTTAATGCCCAAATACTTGAAATGCAAGAACAAGCAAAGAGAAAGTTGGAAATATTATCTAAGGTTATACCTAAAAAAGACAGTAGAGAGTCAGACAAGGACGTTTTTTCCCAAACTGCAATCTGGTCAGCGTTGGAAACTTTTCAGTACCGGCCTGATGAAGAATTAACTTTTGAAGCCTATTTCCGCAGATTCGGCGACGTGTTCAGAATTGATTGTAAAACTTGGAGCGAGCAGATGAAGGTTCGTCTCTTACTACAAAAATTGGGAGCCATGGAACATAGTAAGTTCGTGGACTATATACTGCCAAAACAGACGAACGAATTGTCATTTGACGAGGCTGTAAAATCCTTAATGGAGTTATACTGCCCGAAAACTAATTTATTCCATAAGAGATGGAAATGTATAAACCTGACTCGCAAAGAAGACCAAGACTACACAACATTTGCGTCAGTCGTGAACAGGTATTGTGATAATTTTAAATTATCTTCGTTAACGGCCGACAATTTCAAGGTATTGATTTTTATTCAAGGTTTAGTCTCAACCAAGGACGCTGAAATCAGACGCAGGGCATTGAACACACTCGAAAAGGAACCGGACATTACCCTTCAAAAATTGGCTGAGGAATGCCAAAGAATTATTTCTGAGAAACAGGACTCCAGAAATATAGAAGAGGCAAATGTATCATACATCAAGAAAGTGCAAAATAAAAAACCGTTCTTCCCAAAAATTCAAGTGAAAACCAAACGCAATACTCAGGAAACATACCAAAATAAGCCTGATTTACCACGTTACCCATGCCGAGGATGTGGAGAACTCCACTGGCAGAAAGATTGTCCTTACCGGTCCCGTAAATGCGATCTATGCAGACGCAATGGCCACAAAGCCTCGCATTGCAGAGTAAAAGGACCTCGCAAGAATTACGTCAAAACGACGAGAATTCTAGGGAAAGATGAAAATGTACGGAAGTACGTAATAGTCAAAATCGGGTACAAAAACGTAAAGCTTCAACTTGACAGTGGCTCAGATTTGTCCATAATAAACTATAATACTTGGTGTAAAATTGGCAAACCAAAAATGAGACAAACCAACAGAGTGGCTCACTCGGTAACGGGAGAAGCGAATGTAACATTGAAGGGCAAAACTTTAACACTAAAAATGTTTGTGTTAAAGAAATCAAATAATCTTTTCGGGACAGACTGGATTCAACAATTTGAACTCTGGGACTCGCCCATGAGCGATTTTTGTCAGATAATAGACAAAATGTTTTTTCGGGCAAATTAGGCTGCTGCACAAAACTGAAGGTGAAGTTCGAATTAAAAGATAACATCACCCCGGTTTTTAAAAAGAAACGCAGCATACCATTTGCCTCCATACAAAAAATTGACGAGGAGCTAGATAGACTCGTCAAGGCAGGAATACTGACCCAAGTCGACTACAGTATACATAAAGAAAAAAATCAATGGATATTAGAGTCTGCGCATACTTCTCGACAGGGTTGAATGCAGCACTAAGGGATCACCACTACCCGCTACCTAGCCCCGAGGAAGTATTTACGAAACTCAATGAAGGAAAAAGTTTCTCAAAACTAGATTTAAGCGAAGCATACCTACAAATTCCCGTGGAAGAAGAAAGCTCCAGACTCTTGTGTATTACCACCCACAGGGGACTGTTCAAGTGTAATAGGTTAGCTTTCGGGATCAAGGTCGCCCCGGCTATCTTTCAGCAAATAATCGACACTATGTTGAGCGGCTTTGATTTTTCTATAGGATACCTAGATGACATTCTAGTAAAAAAGTGAATCTATAGAAGAACATAAAAGACATGTTTTTCGGGTATTTGAAAAAATAAGTGAGTATGGCTTCACACTGAAAGACACCAAATGCGAATTTTTCCTCAACCAAATTAAATACCTTGGTCAGATAATAGACAAGAACGGTAGACGGCCTGATCCTGAAAGGTCCTCAGCGATAAGAAATATGCCTGAGCCAGATGACTTAACAACTTTGCAAAGTTTCTTAGGCTTAGCCAACTATTATCAAGCTTTTATTCCAAACCTGCATACTTTACGTGCACCTCTAAACGAGCTACTTAGGAAGGACAAAGTTTGGGATTGGACCACAGAATGCCAGACTGCATTCGAAAAGCTAAAAAAACGTGCTCACATCAGAACTGTTCCTGACCCATTATAATCCGAAACTGGACATAATCGTCGCTAGTGACGTTAGCGCATATGGAATCGGCGCATGCATCCTACATAAAATGCCTGATGGCTCAACGAAACCGATAGCACATGCGTCTAGAACCCTACTACCGGCGGAAAAAAATTATTCCCAAATAGAGAAAGAATCTCTAAGTATTATTTTCGCTGTGACTAAATTCAATAGATTTTTACATGGAAGACATTTTAAGCTTCAAACGGACCATAAGCCGCTCATCGCTATCTTTGGTTCAAGAAAAGGATTGCCTACACATACGGCAAACAGACTGCAAAGATGGGGAACAATCCTACTCAATTACGCCTTCGAAATGGAGTTTCTACCATCAAAGAAGTTAGGACATGCTGACGGCCTATCCCGGTTAATACCAAAAACTGGAGAACCGCTTAAGGATTCTGTTATCGCATCACTTCAATCAGAGAAGGACTACAGTCTGATTCTATGTAACACAGTGAAAGAACTTCCAGTTACCCTAGACGACATAAGAAAAGAAGCCGAGAGTGATGATTTTATAAAAGAAACCAAAGCAAAACTGGAATCGGATGAACAAGTAGCAGAAGCTTTCTCAGTGTGCGACCAGGTTCTACTATACAGAGATAGAGTAGTTATTCCAGCGACCCTACATAAAGGATTTTCACACAGGACACCCTGGCGCCACCAGAATGAAGAGCCTCATGCGTTCATACGTATACTGGAAAAGCATGGACAAGGACATTGAAGAAAAAGTGAAATCATGCAGAGGATGTGCTCTAGCTGCGAAAGCACCACCTATTCAATTCAGTCCATGGCCCAAAGCCGACTATCCATGGTCACGAATACATGTGGACCATGCAGGACCACTTGATGGACACTACTACCTTATAATAGTGGACAGTTTTTCCAAGTGGCCCGAAGTCTTTAGATGTAAGAGCCCAACTACGGACTTCACCATAAAAAACTCTTCATGAGTTATTTGCACGATTCGGAGTGGTCGACTGTTTAGTGTCAGATAACGGCACTCAGTTTACGCCCGGGGACTTTAAAGAGTTCATTAGAGACTTCCAAGTGGACCAAATTACAACTCCGACATACCACCCCAGTTCAAACGGCCAGGCGGAAAGATTTGTGGACACACTGAAGAGAGCTTTGAAGAAGGCTAAGGACACACCATCCGAAAAAGCCCTACAATTTCTTCAGGTGTACCGCATAACGCCCAACGAAAACACACCATCCCAGATGTCTCCAGCGGAAGTAATGTTTGCAAGGAAAATACGGCCAGTTTTTGATAAGTTATTACCAAAGCAGGTAAAACACACCAAGCTGACGATACCCAAGAAGAACTACATGCCGGGTGAAAAGATATTTTTCCAAATGCATAAAGATAATAGTACCTTCTGGTAGCGGGGAACGATCATTAACAGGATCGGTCGTATGGTCTACATGATGGAAGGACCACACTCCACACATAAGAAACACTTAAACCAAATTCGCAAACGCACTTCAGACGAGCCAAGTGAAATTCCATCTGAAGAAGAGACGATGGACCTCCTATATGAGGCATTTGATCTGGAACCTCCTCAAACCAGTACGGAAATACGTCGTTCCACTAGAAAAAGGAAGCTGACGGACCCCTTGGAAGTCAACCCTAAGAGAAAAAATTATATTTCAGGAAAATAAATCTTCGGAGAGGGGGGGTTCTGGGGTAACTGACACCCCTATTCCTGTCTTCACATAGACTCTCCCATCGCTGTGAAAGGCAGCAATTTTGGACTCTCTAATTAGAGATTCCATGCCAGCCTAATGGTTGACATGACTTTACAGACTCTCCTGTTTGATATTGTGAACCCCTAAAATAAGGCCACAACAAAAAGTTATTTTAAATATTTTGTTTTAAAAAATTCAGATTTTCTCATTATTCAGATCTGTATTACAAAGAGGGGACTGCAGAAAATGAGTTGTGGGGTGAGGAGAAATATAAACTGAAACAGAGAGAATATTCAGACCTGTAATAATATAAAGAGGGGGTTGCAAAATGAGTTGTGGTGTAAGGAGGAATACAAACTGAAATAGAGAGAAGGAGAGTTTTAAAATATTATCTTAAGAAGATAAAATACAAGTTAGAAATTTAAAAACATTATTTTTCATCTAGCAAGTAATGATATAGTTATAAAATTTTCAATGATTTTTTTTTAAAGTGCAACAGAATGTACATTACATAAAATAAATCCAAGGTAATTTTTTGATTCAATTTAAATTAAATTTTTATACCTTACTTTGTAAATTTTATAAAAGTGCACTTTGAAGATAAATAAATTTCAAATTGAATCTTGTACCTTTATTTCTAAAGCCTATAGTAAAAACATTTTGATTAACAATTTTCATGCCTTAGATGAGATGCTTTTCTAACTTGTGTATATACAGGGTGCCCACAAAGTCCGACTACATTATGTAGCCAGACTTTGTGGAAGTCTGGCTACATAATGTAGCCAGACTTTGTGGGCATCCTGTATCATTCAACCACGGTATTGGTTGAATATATGCTTAAGTCCGAAATTGAATGAATCGAGACACATTCAAACCCCCACCACTAATTCCGTTCGCAACCAAATTTCAAACAGGTTATATAGTTGGATAGAACACCTCATTAGCTACATTTTGAAAAATAAATTTCGAAAATTGGTTCAGTAGAAAAAAGTTACAGCAAAATATGTGGGTTCACAAACAGGAGAGTAAGTACATACATAAGTGACTAACGCTTTTTTTATATTTTGAATAACTTTTTTTGTATATAAATATTTTTACTGCGATTTTGCCAATATGACATGTTAGCGTAACGGTTAGAGTACCGGGAGTTGGTGGAAAGATTTTAGGTTCAATCCCGTGTATCGGTTTTTTTTATAATTAAAAAACCGAACTTTTTTTAATAACTAATTTTTTTTAACTCTCCTTATGATTTTATAGCAAAAAATGGTGAATTTATCGATTAAAAATATTAGTGAATTCTATGATATACATATTCTTTGAATGAACTCAAATTTTAAGTTATCACATTTGATGAAAAATGTAGTCATTTCATAACAACTACTGTGATTCGAAATTAAATTGAAAATGTTATATGTTACCGTAACGGGTATAGAGCCGGGATTGGTGGAAAGATTTTAGGTTCAATCCCGTGTAATGGTTTTTTTTTATTAAAAACCGATGAAAATCGAACTATTAATATGCTAATAATTCGCCAGTTCCAAGTTATTATTATAACTACTACTCTTAGAGCTGCTGCTGCTGCTGCTGTGAGATCGTGTCTTGTCCATATTATCATCAGCAGCAGTGAACCTGCTTGCCTAGTTTCGGAAGTAAATAAGTCGAATAATACATGTGAACTTAAAAGACTAAAAACAAGAAAATACTAGTCAGAAGAAGCCAGAAAAAAATGGATAAAATAAAAGGTTTAGTTTTTATTTTATTTTAGTAGAAGAAATGAAAGAAAAAACAACACAACTTTTTTTAAACTGACTCGGAAATACTGAAAATAGTTTAAAGATTTTTAAAGGTAAATTAAAAAAAAGGATAAAAGCAGACGTCACTTTAAATGTCGATGACAATGAAACTTGGATAGAATAAAAGGTTTATTTTTCATTTTATTTTATTAGAAGAAATGAAAGAAAAAACAACACAACTATATTTAAACTGACTCGGAAATACTGAAAATAATTTAAAGATTTTTAAAGGTAAATTTTTAAAAAAGGATAAAAGCAGACGTCACTTTAAATGTCGATGACAATGAAACTTGGATAAAATCAAAGGTTTATTTTTCATTTTATTTTATTAGAAGAAATGAAAGAAAAAACAACACAACTTTATTTAAACTTACTAGGAAATACTGAAAATAGTTTAAAGATTTTTAAAGGTAAATTTTTAAAGAAGGATAAAAGCAGACGTCACTTTAAATGTCGATGACAATGAAACTTGGATAAAATAAAAGGTTTAGTTTTTATTTTATTTTATTAGAAGAAATGAACGAAAAAACAACACAACTTTATTTAAACTTACTAGGAAATACTGAAAATAGTTTAAAGATTTTTAAAGGTAAATTTTTAAAGAAGGATAAAAGCAGACGTCACTTTAAATGTCGATGACAATGAAACTTGGATAAAATAAAAGGTTTAGTTTTTATTTTATTTTATTAGAAGAAATGAAAGAAAAAACAACACAACTCTATTTAAACTTACTAGGAAATACTGAAAATAGTTTAAAGATTTTTAAAGGTAAATTTTTAAAGAAGGATAAAAGCAGACGTCACTTTAAATGTCGATGACAATGAAACTTGGATAAAATAAAAGGTTTAGTTTTTATTTTATTTTATTAGAAGAAATGAAAGAAAAAACAACACAACTTTATTTAAACTGACTCGGAAATACTGAAAATAGTTTCAAGATTGTTGAATTTTTATTTTATTATTCATTTATCTCATTCGTTCAGGGAATGAAAGAGAAATATTTTTTTTAGAAAAACAGACAACATTGTCGATTATTCCTGTATTTTTCTTTGCGTGTATTTATATATATAATATTACAACGAACTTGGAATAATAATGATAATAAATATATATTTACGCTCTATACAGATCACGAATTCATGAACCGCAGTCTCGGCAGAGACCCTGGCTCGGAACTACTGTGATTGATAAATATTGCATAAATGTGTGTTTGAGAGCTAATTTTTTTGACAATCATTAATAAATATTATAAATTTATATATTAATACAATAGCAATGCCTGGAAAAATCATGGATTATATGGAAAAATGCGCGCATGAAAAGTAATATTCTTAAGATTTTATTAAACCTGGAAAAGTAAAGGACAAGAAATTCAACCTGGAAAAGTAAAGAACAAGATATTCTAGTAAAGTAAAAAATAAGAATTTTTTAGACTTAAAATATTGCAGCTAAAAATAAAATTTGAATATTGATAACTATTTTATTTATTATTTGCATATGTTGTTGTTTATTGTTGAGTTAGAAAGGGTGTCAGTCGCTGAATTGAACTTATTCCCCCCCCTATTATTTGCATATATTTATGTAGTGAAAATTGTTTGAATAAAATTAATTCATTAGTAAGTTAGTTAGTAGATGGAATTAATAATTTTATAATTTACATAAAAATGAAGTAAATGATCCTAATTATGATATAATAAAATTATTAATTAATAAAGGTCGTTGTTACAAAAAAGGACGTCGAGTTAGTACTTGTCCTAGGTTCCTTGCGACGTACCTTGCTACAACGTGTTGGGTCTATGTGTGTAAATGTGTACTACAGTACAACAGGAAAACACATACTACTCGACATGTCTAATTCTCACAGGGTCAAAGGATTTCAGAATACATTATGATGTCATAATAGATAATCTCTCTCTACAAATAGACAAACTTTAAAAGGGAAAGACTAAAGAAACTCTGAGGTATCATCAATGAGCAAAGAGGGATACATGGCTTTGACCTCCTTCTTAGAGGACACCATCCATCCCCATATTCCATCTTTTTTATTTTCATTTTTCTCTTAGCTATCACTCCTATTTAGAGAGACTGGTTCCGTTGCTTTACGTTGACCCGGAAAACTGAGGGTAGTCTGACACTTCGCAAAGAATTGGGAAGTTCTTACTAACCTACCCCCATTAGCATTTTGTTTATTGGTAATTTTTAATTCTTTTGGATGTTTATAGATCTTCCCATTGGTACTCATGTATATTTATTTTTGTAAATAAAATTTCATGGAAACCATTGGGGACATTTTAAGTAGGATTAAAGCCATGGATAGAATGCAGTATTTTAGTGAAAGGAATTAATTTAGTGCAGGCAAAAAGAGTGACACTTGACCCACCGACTTCAAAGAACAAACAGGGTGTGATACATTGATTGAGATTGTCGGACTGACTTCCTCATCTTCGTTGTTATAGTCACAACGTTTCGGCTGTTTTGCCCTACGGCCTTCATCAGGTGTTTTGTATCGAACTGGGGAACAGTTTGTTAGGAGTCTCGAGCCCAACCCCTTCTTATTATTATTATTATTATTATTATTATTATTACGGGGGTACCGTGTTCGGACTCCAGCTAGGCTCTGGGACATAGTTGCTGATTCTCTGTTTTGAATGTTACTTTTCACTGCCTTCGTTCAGGATTGAACTCAGCACCTTTGGGTAACTGTAAACTTTGATACAGCGTCTAGGGCCACTTGGCCATATGTCATTAGGACAATTCTTAGTTGTTTTCTGTTAATGTTAAACCTATGTTGTTATTCAAGGTTTTCTCTCTCTATCAGAGGTGTCCAAATTGCATTCAGCTCTATGCTTGGTTTGCTCAGTAGGTTGTTATGTCCGAGCATGTGAGCTGTTTCTTTAAGTTTTCACACTTTCCAGTTGGTCTCTCTATTTATTATTTTTACTTCATCTCATAGGGGGCGATAGTCCCCCCTCTCCATCCAGACATGGTTGGCTATACCCGATTTTTCCGTCTCCCCTTTAGTTACCGCTTTTCTGTGTTCTTCCACCCTTACTTTAAGGGGGCGGCATGTTTCATCCTTGTAAACCTTTCTGCAACTGCATGGGATAGAGTATATGCAGTTCTTGGTCATGTTCTCCTCCATGCAGGGCTTCACTCGTATCAGGTGTCGTCTGAGTGCTGACTCGCTCTTGAATACCGTCCTTTGTGAACTGTATCGATGGTCTTATTTAAGATAATCAACTGGCCTTTCTTGATATACTCATATCACGAACAGAGCATGGGTTTAAGACATCCGTATATCGCAAGCCTACCTTCACCGGACAATACCTTAAATTCGACTCTCATCACCCATATAGTATCAAACATGGAATCGCACGCTGCTTACAACATCGAGCAGAGACAATAAGTAGCGACACTATTACATACCACCAAGAAATGGTCAGGTTGAAGAATACCCTCCGTCGTAACAACTACCCCGATATCATACTATCCATCAGACGTGTAAACAGTATAAGAGAGGAGAATGAAACCCAAAAACCTCCAACGGTCTGCCTACCATACATACGAGGCATCTCCGAAAAGATTCAGAGAATATGTGTCCCCTACAACATCAGGACGATATTCAAGAGCGAGTCAACACTCAGACGACACCTGGTACGAGTGAAGCCCCGCATGGAGGAGAACATGACCAAGAACTGCATATACTCCATCCCATGCAGTTGCAGAAAGGTTTACAAGGATGAAACATGCCGCCCCCTTAAAGTAAGGGTGGAAGAACACAGAAAAGCGGTAACTAAAGGGGAGACGGAAAAATCGGGTATAGCCAACCATGTCTGGATGGAGAGGGGGGACCATCGCCCCCTATGGGATGAAGTAAAAATAATTAATATAGAGACCCACTGGAAAGTGAGAAAACTTAAAGAAACAGCTCACATGCTCGGACATAGCAACCTACTGAGCAAACCAAGCATAGAGCTGAATGCAATTTGGACACCTCTGATAGAGAGAGAAAACCTTGAATAACAACATGGGTTTAACATTAATAAAAACCAACTAAGAATTGTCCTAGTGACATATGGCCGAGTGGTCCTAGACGTTGTATCAAAGTTTACAGTTACCAAACGTGCTTAGTTCAATCCTGAACGAAGGCAGTGAAAAGTAACATTCAAAACAGAGAATCAGCAACTATGTCTCAGAGCCTAGCTGGAGTCCGAACACGGTACTCCCGTAATAATAATAAAGGGTTGGGCTCGAGACTCCTAACAAACTGTTCCCCAGTTCTATACAAAACACCTGATGAAGGCCGGAGGGCAAAACGGCCGAAACGTTGTGACTATAACAACGAAAATGAGGAAGTCAGTCCGACAATCTCAATTAATGAAAACACTTCATCTCAAAAATACAGACAATTACTAGGGCGTAATACCTTATGAAATAAAAATTATTGTCATTTTATTTGATTAAATAATTGGCTTTTGCTTTAGGAACAAAGTGTAGTATCTATTCTGATGTTTCACTTAATCTATTCTGTCATCAGTCAGTGAAGAAGAAGTCCTTCTAAACTAAAAAATTTTTATTTTTGTCCCAATCGAGAATGACTCTTTGTTGAATTTTTCCAACAAATAAAATCGACCTTGTGTCTAAATTTGCCCTCTTCAAAAAGGCGAAAAGACAGGAACGCTGGGTTCCTTAGTCTTTTTTACACATCATCTTTTCTGTCGATAAAGAAAGATTCCTTTTTGTCTGTGACACCTCTTGTTTTTATCCCAATTCAGAGAATCTCGTTTTGTGGAACTAGATCTTTGCTACATTAAAAAAAAACTCGGCATTATATCGAACTCTGCCCTCGTATGAAGGCAAGTTAAATAGAAACTCGTGCATAAAAGACGGTTAAGGTAGCTAGTGTTTGTTTCAATGGTTTCCTGCTTTTGCTGTTCTCAATGGTTATTTTATCTCGAAGTCATTTGATTGATTTGTTAAATCGTTCACGAACACTATTGATTTCGGAAGATGCTCGTATTACACAAGTCTATCGATGCTGGGAGTTTAAAGCGTATGAACTGCGGAGGTTTACGATAAGGAATCTGTTTTAAAACTAATAACTATAAACGAGTGAATAGAGTCGACACTTTTTATGCCATACGACATTGTTATGCATGAGAATTTTTGTTTTTGTTTTCGGGATCGGCCTCATCAAGCTTATGTGAATATAAAGAAAGGTAAATATAGACTGAAATAAAGCACATACAAATGTTGTTTTGAATATATATATATATATATATATATATATATATATATATATATATATATATATATGTGTGTGTGTGTGTGTGTGTGTGTGTGTGTGTGTGTGTGTGTCCAACGACTAACCGCTAAGTTCACAAATTAGCGCCACATGCTTAATTGCTTGTCTCTCTCCTTCTCCTTTTATTTCTTATCCCTCTCTTTCTCTCCCCTACCTCCGCCTTTAAAGCTTTACCCATCTTACGCCCTTCTTTCTCCCCTTTCTCTCTATCCTCCCCTCCCTTTATTCCTGTCCGTGTCTGGTTGAACATTTTAAACTCCCCCTCGCTCCTATCATCTTCCAATGTTTCTTAAATCTTAAAACATAACTATTGTCGCATGAGAATTGAAAATTGTTTTCCCTTTTTTGTGCTTCTTCGTATATCGTTTTCCCTAATCATAATAATCATTTCTGTAAAGACTGATGAAGTTATTGGATGGTTGATACGATTATGTAATCCAAACATGCGTAACTAAGCAGAAAAAACGGTAATAAAAATATACATTAGCTCTGCAATAGTATTGAGCATTCTCTTCAGGTTTTTACTAACTACCATTTTTGCTATATATATATATATATATATATATATATATATATATACCTGATCATCACCTTCCCTTACTCTACAGCGTTGAACTGCCTTGATTACTGGGTCAATACCCTTCCTTACCCTTGAATTAACTCAGTCCACTGCGTGCCAATCTTTCTACTTATTCTTCAAATCGCTTTCTCTTTGGTTAAACTCACAGACTGAATTTTTTCATCTATGTCTATTCACACAGAAATGTATTTCTTAGACCATTTATAAAATCCAACAACATGCATTCGGACAAACTTGGATATTTTACCTTCACCACCTACTTGGATTCACTGGATTTTCGACTCAACAACCATGGGAACACCATCTCACGTGAAATCATTTTCCGTTTTTACCCCACTCCATCTGTTTCATTGTTCTATATTTTATTTTCACGCTGGTATGATCCTTTTCATACTTAGTTTCTTTTACAAGCAAAATTTCTTTATGCATTTTGATAACTCCTCCTCTCTGAATAGAGAAAGAAAGTATTTCTTCGAAACTCCGCCAATTAAGGACTTTCACCTCTGTTTGTGTTTCCTTTCTGGACAATAAATGTGTTTTTAACTCTTACTAAAGTGTTTCTCAACATATCTTATTAACATTCTACTATCTTTGTTATAGCAACATAGTAAATAATGTTTTCATTAAATCATACCCTTGTCTATTATACAATCACGCAGATAAAACAAGATCAGGAAACGAGGCGCAATAGTTTATAGACAGTTGTTTTACAAAGAGACGAACATCTTTCTCTGGTTACACATCAAAAGGATACATACTTTCTTTAATAGTTCCTTGACGTGCTGTCCGGAAACTGAAGACACTTTTCCTCCGAAAAACTCATAACAGCCAAGTTATATATATATATATATATATATATATATATATATATATATATATATATATATATATATATATATATATATATATATATATATATATATATACATGGAAAAGAGAGGTAGGTAAAGAAATGACATGTAGAGGCATATATATGCGTGATTGTATATGTGTGAACGTCTTCGCGGAACCGGCCGCTTATTGACATTTTACATACAGAAAGATAACATTACAATAATACTGTTTGACACGTATATACACTCGCGTACAATCACAACATAATAATATAATACACGTGTATATATATATATATATATATATATATATATATATATATATATATATATGGCATATTCGTGTTGACACGCCAAGATGAGCAACGTTGAGCCTGATTAGTACCAGATGGGTGACTATCTGGGAATTCCAGGTGTTGTATCTGTTCTCTGCTTTTCTCGACATTTTTCCAATCGTCTTGTGCATACACTTCACTTGCCACTGGTATTTAACAATGTCGACTCAGGAGAGGTGTGGTAGGAGATTGCGCACCTCCTGCCACAAAGCATTTCACGCGCAGGCATCCCTTCGTGTGCATCCATAGTCTGTCAAAGACTGAAAGAGCTCTTTATATATACGCACACGATATAACAGCTGGGCATGCAAACATACATACATACACAAATAACTACCCTTTATAGAATAGATGACTATCACAAGTTAAAGTTTTTTTATCTCTCTACAATTAATGACTATTTAATCTATCTAGGATTTTTTTTTTTTTCACTTTTAATTCAAATCCGGGCACTCTAATCAAGAGATTAACTTTAGCAAGCATGCGACATAATCGAAAAATAAATCTTATTTTTGTAATAAATTTTGACTTATATTTTAAGCGGTGACAGGCAATGGCGGCTATGGATTTCCAGCTATCTGTTTCCCTCAAGACATTCATGAATTTATTGTTGCTCATCATTTTTGATCTTGCCCAAGCGTTCAGACCGTCGACGTATGTTTCCCGCTGTTGTTCTCTATTTATTCTACCAACAAACTTTCCCGTTACTCTTTGCTGGTTGTCGGAGAGTAGTTTGATGACGATCAGATGCAACCAGTCTGTCATAATAATCCTTAGCGAGCGAGGTGTTCTGATTCAGAACCGTATTAATACTGTTCCACGAATAAAGAGTTTGATGTATTGCCATAGCTTTCTTTGCAGTTGTACAGACAGTAGGTTGCAGTTTCTTTCTGTCCGAGCAGTGCACATACTGGGCGATTGTCCTGACCATTGTACCCAGAAGGATCTTCTGCTCAGCACAACGAAATACGAAATCATAAACAGAATTATTTCTGTTTGCCTCCGTATTACATCAGTCACCTGCTCTCCATGATTTCACGTTACCTTGAATGGGGGGGAGGCTGTGGATTCTCGACAATGCTAAGGGTCTCCCACAGACAAGCTTACTTTTCCTTTGAAAATAGTACTGTCCCGTTACCCCATTGACATATGTAGGGTTTCGATCCTGGCTTGAGGCAGTTGCCTGTTTAGCCGCACTGATGAGTTGTGAAACAACGAAACAGTACTGCATGTGGATGACTATAATGTTCCCTATCTTGGGTTGAGCATATTGGGAAGTAATATACAAACTGCCATTAGCGTATTAAGCGACGCTCTTTGTGTAAACAAATCGAGGGGAGGCATTTGGACGATGTCAAATGTCGTTAATTCCTTACCCCCACACAGCAGCACCCGTATAGCGCAATAGTGAAAAGCCTTCACTGTCATTTGGGGGGTCAGGTTGCCTGTCTAGCCGCACTTATGAGCTGTGAAATAGCGAAACAGTACTGTATGTGGATGACTATATACATATATATATATATATATATATATATATATATATATATATATATATATATATATATATATATATAATGTTCCGCTACGGTTGCTTCAGTTCTCTCTAAAATCTTTAACAAATGTCTGAACGAATCTTGCTTTCATGACTGCTGGAAAACTCCTCTAGTGGTACCAGTTTACAAAAACTCTGGCGAAAGAACTGGCCCATGTAATTATCGCCCAATTAGCTTCCCTCTCTTTTCGCCAGAATATTTGAGTTCTAGTCCACCACCTTACAGCTGCTAAACTTCTGTCTGACCATCAATATGGATTTAGGCAAGAATCTCTGAACGTATATACCAAGCACTGAATAAGGCAGGGGAGGAGTGGGCAGTAGCCCTAGATATACCTAAGGCTTTTGACAGGGTATGTTACGATGATCTTCTCATGAAAAAAATCCTATGGTATTACTGAACGAATGCTTAACATAATTAAATCCTTCTTAAATGAGAGAAGAATCCAGGTTGTTCTCGATGGGCGTACATCCAAACAATATGATATAAATGCGGGTGTACCTCGAGGATCGATTCTTGGTTCTTTATTATTTCTGATATTCATAAATGACCTACCTAATAAAATTGTCTCTGAGATACGTATATTTGCCGACGACATCACGCTCTATAGCAGGCACGTGGGGAAAACTAAGGAGTATATACCTAAGTAATGGCAAAAACCTTAGAGAAAGTCTGTAGTGGAATGGGGTCAAAAATATATGGTAACGTTCAAGGCTTCCAAGACAAAGCTCGTTTCCTTCAATAATTACATGAAACCTTACCAACCACCAATAACTATGGCTAAAGATACATTACCTGAAAGTACTTCGTTCAAACCCCTCTACTGAACATTCACAGAGTTGGAAAAGATACATCGAGATCATTGCCAAGGCTGCTGAGAAGAAGGTGGGCTCTCACTACCGTGCTAGAAAGTTACTTACGCCTGAAAGTATCTTGTACCTCTACAAAGCGACTATTCGCCCATGTATAAAGTATTGTTGCCACATTTAAGCTGGTGCATCTGCTACTAGTTTCTCGCTCCTGGAAAGGGTTCAAAAGAGAGTCGCCAACCTGACAGTTCCTGAACTGTCATCTAAGTTTCAGCCTCTGTCCCATCGACGAAATGTTGCATCCCTTTGCCTGTTTTACAAGTAGTTTAAAGGTGAATGCTCTGACGAACTGCAAACACTTGTGCCCCTACGACGTAGACACCCTCGACAAACCTGACAAGCAGCTTAATCCCACCCCCACACAGTAGAGATCCCTAACGAACTACAAGCTCTTGTACCCCCTCGACGAAAATACACCCGACAAACAGCAAAGTCCAACCCCTACACAGTAGATATCCATAGATGTAAGAAAGCCTTCTACTCTAATAGCTTCTTCTCCAGAACTGCTAGACTTTGGAATTCTCTTCCGGGTTCCTGCTTCCCCAACTGTACTGATATGCAGAAGTTCAAGTGTAACGTGAACCGACATCTTGCTGATCACCTCCCTACATAGTATCGCTGAAACTTGGATCACTGATAGTAGCCCCCTACATCAAAGTGGTAGTGTGCATTTGTTAAATTGTTTAGGGTGAAAATGTAATTATATATATATATATATATATATATATATATATTCCATGATTTGTTTGGGGGTACAAAACTTTATTAAGGCAATCATGAAGGGAAGACGTATTCCTTCAGAATTCATTTTATATTAGAAAAAAAGACTGAGGAGAAAAGGAAAATGGATAGCGACTAAAAAATAAAAGTAAGGAAATAGAGAAAAAAAATCAACACGAGTTAATTGACATGTTTCGCCCTCACTCATCAAAATTGGAATCGAGGGATTTATTTTTTAGTAATTTGTGTTCCTTAATGATAAAATATAAAATAAAATAAAAAGAGACGGGGCCAGAACAATCGTATGGGGATGAATTTTAGAGGCTGATCACGTTCAAACCCAACAAGCAGTCCTTTTGCTTACAAAGGGAAGGCTTCCTAAGGCGAACGTGAACAGTCTCCAAGACTTTTAGATGATATACGGAGTGAGCTCAACTCAATATGGAGAAAGAGTCGATGCTGAAGTTCGTTGCACAATCCCGGTATTTAATAAAGTGTTCCGTTATAGCAGATCCATATGTGTTGTTTACAGCGTCAGTAGGTAGGAATGTTCCATTCCTGATTTTACTCGGTACATGTTGTTGAATGCGACTTACCAATTTAAAGACGTTCGACCTACGTAGTCGGCACCGCAACCACATTTAAATGAATAAATGACATTACTAATATGATGAGGGGGTAGAACATCTTTTTTATTGGAAGCCATTAATGGTTTTGTATTATATACAACACGAACATTTGAAGCAAAATAACATCCTTCAACAGTTGAACTAATTTGTTTGGTAAATTTTTCACTTACTTTCCCCAACCACGGCAATCGAATATAAACCGGACATTCATCCACCATATTGGGTTCGTAAAAAATCTGCTCTTTTCCTTTTAATGGTGGTTTCAATTACATCTAAAGGATATCCATTATTGGACAAAGCATCTGTAACTGTATTTAATTCCTCATCCAATTTTTCTGGCGAGCAGATCATTAGCACACAGTGTGTTAATGTCCAAATTAAATTATATTTGCGCTTGTTAGGGCAGAATAAATCCCAGCGTGTATACAGCCCAGTGAATGTTGGTTTGCGATAAATCGTTGTAAGGTAACTAGACGGAGTTTTCGTTACCAAAACATCGAGAAACGCCAGGGCGGAATTATCTTCACTTTCATGCGTATACTTTAACGCCGGATGCATACTGTTTAGAAACGAGAAAAATTCGTTTGCCTTCGAATTACTATCAAAATAGGCAAAACGTGTCGTCTACATATCTAAAATAAACCAATGGTTTTATGGGTCCGGACATTAATTTTTCCTCATGGAATCTTACAAAAATGTTGGCCAATGTGGACCCCAACACGGAGCCCATCGACACACCATCAATTTGTCTGTACATTACATCATTAAAGCTAAATTCAACGGATGTAACGGCAAATTTAATTAGTTCAACAAATACGTGTTCAGGAACGGAAGTTATTGAACTTTGGCTGTGATATAAAAAGTCAGCACAAATATCTATCGTTTCTAAAACTGAAACGCAAGTAAATAAATTGCTGATATCTTACGAACACATAACTTTATTTGTACTCGTTGATTTTTGCATGTAGTCAGCGAAATGAAATTAATCTTTCAGACAGTATTTACTATAATAATTTGATACTGGCTGAAAAATATTGAAGATCCATTTTGCAACCTACCATAGATAGAATGAGTTTTAAGGGAATATCCGCTTTGTGTGTTTTGGGTAGGACATATAATCTTGGACGGATAGAGCCCGAGGGTCTAATCTCACTAGCTACCTCAGAAGAAACTAAACCACTTTTTACCCATTCAACTAATTTTTTCGGGAATTTAGATTATAATAAAAATTTTCTGGAACTTAGATTATAATACTTTTTTTTCTGGAATTTAGATTATAATAAAATTGTGGGGTCTACATTCACGTCTGGGCTCCATAGAATGGAAATAGGCACAAACTTTAATAAAGACTTAAAAAACTGAAACATAATTACCAAAGTATACTTACGCAGATAGATATGAAAAGTCTTTATTAAAGTTTATATCTATTTCCATTCTATGGAGGCCAGGCGCGAACGCAGACCTCACAATTTTATTATAGCATCCCTATTTAAGTTAAAACATACTTATAGATATACATCTATATCAAAAACACTTGTAAACGTTTTCTTTTTTTTTTTTTTTTAATTTTTTTTTTCCATACTTTGTGGACCAGACGCGTACGTAGACCCCACAATTTTAATGAATCATCATTATGCCAAATCAAACATACCGATTCCTGTGTCTCAATACATCTTCTATCATTATATGAGATCAGTTTTCTATAATAGTCAACCATATAGGAGCCTATTCGTGACCAGACACACATACAGACGTTTAGCTTTATATTATAGATATATATAATACTCTCTATCTTGGGTTGAGCATATTGGGAAGTTATATACAAACTGCCATTAGCGTATTAAGCGATGCTCTTTGTGTAAACAAATCGAGCGTAGGCATCTGTACGATGTCAAAACATCGTTAATTCACTATCAATACAGCAGCAGCCGAATAGCGTAATGGTAAGAAGCCATGGCTGTAATTTCGGCGGTCGGGTTTCGATCCTGGCTTGAGGTAGTTGCCTGTCTAGCCGCACTCTGATACAGCGAAACACTGCTGTATGTGGATGACTATATATATATATATATATATATATATATATATATATATATATATATATATATATATATATATAACATGTTAAAAAACACTTTGAAAAAGAGTTAAAAACATATTTAATTTTAAAAAGGAAGCACAAAATAAGTGGATAGTCCTTAATCCGCAGAGTTTCGAAGCAATACTTTCCTTCTCATCAGAGGGTAGAATTTAGCAAAACGCGGGATCGGATTTTGCTTGGAAAAGTATTTAATGAAATAGATCTAACTTAGTAACAAATAGTGAAGCAGAGGGAATAGGGTGAAGAAAAAAGAGATTTCACGTGAATGGATATTCTGGTGAAAGGTAAAATATCCAATAACGGTAAAATCTAAAAATCAAAATCCAAAATGTTGGTTAAGTTTCCATTTCTACAAGTAAAATCCAAGGGAATCGCGCAATGCGTAATTAGTATATATATATATATATATATATATATATATATAATGGCCGGAATCGGAACTCAATCTTCCAGTTGACAGTCTGCGCTTCTACTTCTGCGCTATCATACAGCATACGCCCAGCGTAATCGAAATTTAGATGTCAACAAGCGTAAACATCTTTTATTAGATCAAGAAATTATATATATATGTGTGTGTGTGTGTATATATATATATATATATATATATATATATATATATATATATATATATAATGGCCAATATTTTTATATTTGTCGTCTGAAGGGTCGAGCTTCAAAATGATACCGATCTCGTGAAAATCTGTCGCCTTTGTCGAATGTTTTGGTGACATACATACATACATACCTACTTTTAAACAGACATGGAGAGATTTATATTATAGACTAGCCTGGGTGGCCGGTGTTTTTAGTTGTGTGTTGAGCAAAAAAAAAGTTATAGTAAGCAGGCAGGATCGAACCTGAGCTGCTTAGTTGGACTAACTTAGTATATGAGTTCAAATGCCCTTTGGGAGACTGTGTCACTTACAATAAAAGTGGAAGCATATATATAGGTTTGACTACTACCACTTTGTCGATGAGTTTAACCAGGCATCGCTCTGATAAAAGCGCTAAATTTAACTTGACTAACCAATATTCCTGTTTTCTGTCCCAATTTAGGAAATGTTTAGTTGACAACACATCTGCACTTTAACAAACCAAAAATAAACGGAAACTTGAAATACTAGAAGCATTACTAATAAAATCTAAATAAAAAAATATTAATAAAATAAACTTTATCAATAGTAAAACATTCTGAAGTATTTGTATAGTTATTTATTTTAATAGCTTTGCAAACATTCAGTATGCTATGAATTTTAACAAATGAAAAAAAAAAACAAGGATAAATAATTAACCAATGTAGAAAAAAGAATTATCAGTTAGATTAATTTATCCTTGACGATGAATCTTGAAGGATTGGAAAGTACTTGGTGATTACATCAGCCAGTTCCCGCCAGAAGTGAAGATTATTATTCAGAAGTTGGAAAGGATCGAACATAGAATTAATAGACAAAAAACGTCTATTTTATTTAATGAAATATGCCATAGAGAAAAAATGCTGCTTAGAGAAAGGGGGGATTGGAGTAATAGAGAAATAAAAAGGAACAAACCAAGTGTTCATCAACGTTTCGTCTTTATTTCGAGACTTCCTCTGGATGAACACCTAACTTGGTGTGTTCCTTTTTATTTCTCTATTTTATCAGAATACTATTTCCATTATTCTTATAATATATTTTTGATCAAGCATATATATATATATATATATATATATATATATATATATATATGCTCGATCAAAATGAATTAAGATAACAACTGCACTCGTCTTGACGCATCACTGCAGTTTCTCAACAGTGCTGACCATCCGAATAATATGTACCTGACTGACCTCTGCCGTCTGGAATGAGTCGAAAAAAATTCATATATATGTTTTAACTTATATTTCATTATTCATGTTTCGATTCTTTGCGCAGTCTTCGGTTAAATCAGGCATCAAGCTTTATCAATATTTTCCACTGATTTAGCGAAACGTCCAAGAATCTTTATTGATTATCGAACCTGTGATAACCAAATGAATGAAGTCAACATCGTCTCCATCTTTTCCCTAACTCGCCCTTCTCTCTCTCTCTCTCTCTCTCTCTCTCTCTCTCTCTCTCTCTCTCTCTCTATTTCTCTCTCTTTCCTTCTTTTTCTGTATCTCTCCCTTTCACTTATATATATATATATTGTTGGAAACTATTGAGCCGACCTCTCTCCCTCTCCCCCTCTCTCCATTTTTCTCTGTTTCTCTTTCTTTACTTTAATGGTTGTTTAGTTTTGTTTCCTAAATGTAAATCTATTGGAACCCTGCGTTATTAAAGAATGCTCGATAGAGGACAAAGCAAGTATATAGTGTGTTTATTATACAATCATTATAGGTTACATATGTGCATATATGTTTCAGTGGAACCTTAATTCAGACTGACCAGTTCATCAGATCGAAAAAGGGAGCAATATTGTAACGCAATTGCCATATATTTTCATGCATTTTATATATATATATATATATATATATATATATATATATATATATATATATATATATATATATATATATATACAGCATAATCACGTTGTCATACCGGTTCTCGTCAAATCACCTAAGTTAAGCAACGTTAAGCCTGGCTAGGATCAAACGAGTGACTATTTGGGAATTCTAGGCGCTGTATGTGCTCTCTGCTTATCTCGGCGTTATTTCCGGTCGTCCTGAACCTTCACTTGCCACTGGTATTTAACAGCACTGACTCAGGAGAACTGTGGTTGGAGATTGTGCAACTCTTGCTACAAAAAAATTCACGCGCAGTCACGCTTACAGTAGATATCTATAGTCAGTCAAGACTGAAGGAAGCAACCACACACACACACATACACACACATATGTGTGTGTGTGTGTGTGTGTGTGTGTGTGTGTGTGTGTGTGTGTGTGTGTGTGTGTGTGTGTGTGTGTGTGTGTGTGTGTGTGTGTGTTGAGCTGGATTAAATCCGACGATATGAAATAGAATAGAGGTGGAAGGACCTGAATACTCAACGTTTCGCCCGATGTATGCGTTTTTTTTTTTAAGAGGGATGATCACTGACGAGAGAGTCGAAGGATTTCCCTCTTGAAAAAGCCCGCATAAATCGGGCGAAACGTTGAGTATTCAGGTCCTTCCATTCTATTTCATATATATATAATTAATCGTGACACCCTGCACTGATGATTCTCAAAAGGATGAAACACTAGTGTCTGTAGATATTTAATTAATATTATAGTAAATAATAATGTCAGCCCTTTAAGAAATGTGTTTCTTGTTGTTGAGCATTTTCAGTTGCAATAAAGTTGGTCAATTTAGCGAATACGTGCAGATGGTCATATAATGATAAGATCACTCTGACTGACGCTGAAAGCATTTAATAAAAATAAATGTTCAAATTTCAACTGTATCTCTCGCAGTAAGCGGTAGCCAAGTGGTTCGATTCCTTGCTAATGTTCGAATCTCCCGACTGGCGTTAATCGTGACACCCTGTACTGATGATTCCCAAAAGGATGAAACACTAGTGTCTGTAGGTATTTAATAATTATTATAGCAAATAATAATTATATATGTGTATGTGAGAGAGAGAGAGAGAAAGAAAGAGAGAGAAAGAGAGAGAGAAAGAGAGAGAGATATAGAATGGAATAATATTCGATAAGCGGTCTTACAAGAACACTAGTTATTCGTGAGACTTCACATCTCTACACCGTAAGGATGTGCAAAGTCTTTTCTGGGCATTACTTCTCCATATTGTATGGAGAATTCCCGAAATTATGCCATGGAAACCTTAATAACTCTAAAACTATTGCTCAGACTAGAAATTTGCATAATGGTAATTGTTATCGAGGGCCATAAGAGCATATATTAAATTTGGAGAAATATGAAGTTGAAATATATCAAATTTTATTGCTACTAAAATGACGGGACTGGTATAAATGACATGTCACATAGCTTTTTCAGTTTAGTTTAGTTTAGTTTACTCTACAGCAGCTCTATTTAACCTAAAATTTCTACATTGAGCTGGTTTGATTCCTGTGGTATTTTGTTATAGATTTGAATTAATCTCTATTAACTTCAAATTTGGCTTAACTATTTGGCATTTTATATTCTAATGAAGTTTTTGGCCTATCTGACGAATTCTCACGAGAATGAAACGCGGAATATTCTGTGTAGCTTAATTGCCATATATATTTTCATAACTTACTACCTTGTTCTACCTATGTTGAAGTGAAAAAGAAAAATTTACGCATAAAATTATATCTTCATATCTTCATAATATTGATTTATGTGATTAAATGAACATATATATATATATATATATATATATATATATATATATATATATATTATTCAAAAATTATAACAATTAATTATATTTATGATTATTGTTTCAAAGATAGCAGCAGGGATGGCACCGAAGAAAATCCTTTTCTAATAAGGGGTGCTTAATACCGCAAAAAGCTCATAACTATTGAAAATTTGTTTGTTTTGTGTATATTTATTGTCTAAATTTATTTGATTTATATATAGATAGTCAATGACCATCCCTCTTGAAGAAGCCCGCATAAATCGGGCGAAACGTTAAGTATCCAGGTCCTTCCACCTCCATTTTATTTCATATAGATAGATATATAATTTTACATATTTTCTAAATTCATATATGGAAAGGGAGACTTGATTCCAAATATTTCTCATATGTTATATCTCCCCTCCTTTGGAAATAGGTTACGGTTATGAATATCTCCAGTATCAAATAATCCTTATACACTGTGAAATTTACTTTATGTATAAAAACAAAATAGGGGAGATTATACACATGAGAAATATTTGGAATCAAGTCTACCCTTGCTTCATATCTATATTATTTTATGTATCTACATAAAATTTTATGTAAATATTTTTAGTATTTACTTCGACAGTGGTAGATACGTCAGCAGAGTTAGGTAATAAGCTTTGAAAATATATATGGCAATTAAGCTACACAGAATTTTCCGCGTTTTATCCTTGTGTAGCTTAATTGCCATATATATTTTTAAAACTGAGATGAGAGTGAAAGAATGGAAGAAAATTTCGCAAAATCCAAACAGAACTGATCTTTGACCTATGGAGTGCTCAATATCATATAGGATAGAGCTATATAAATAAAACATGATAATAAAATGTACTTAAGATTAAGTTTACTGCATTTTCACGGTATCACCTATTATCAATGTTTTTGTTTATTATTATTATTATTATTATTATTATTTTCCTTGTTATACATATATTTATTTATTTATTTTATTTTATTTTCTACTTACTTTTTTACTCATTTATTTATTTTTGACGCAGTCTCCGGGCAAATCAGGCATCAAAGATCTATTATCGATATTTGACCGCATAAGAAGAAAAACCGCGTCATTGATTTCATTTCATGGATTATTTTCTTTCTTTCTCTCTATTTCCTTCTTTCTTTCTTTCTTTTCTGTCCCCCCCCCCCCGCTACGTGTCATTTTATCGTTCATGAACACATCCGGTGGTAAGTTCCCAATTAGGGAGCTTGAAGTAAACAATTGTAGTTGATTGTCATACCCATCAAAAATCATTCTGAGGTGGTAGTATCAGTCAACTAAGGATCTCAACTACGGTGTAAGTGACGACCTAATTTCTTTGGCGCACGTTTACTCTTATACCCGGTGTGATTGATACAATATCCAATCAGAGCACGTTGCGTGGGAGGCATTTTAATGCACTATTTGTACACTTATTCCGCACATAAAGTCGTTTGAGTTTTTTACTGGGCATTGCCCAGTCGTAAAATACGCTTAAATATGATATTTTGATTAATGCGGATTTCGTATTTATTATTATACTAGCAGGGCCCGGTTCTCGGCGTTGCTCGAGAAGTTATGAAAGAATGTTAAGTGTAGAAAATCTTAAATAATCTATTTGAATTGTTAAGTATCTGTCTATCAGTGGTGTCCACTGGTGATATGGCAAAAAGCTTGAACAGAGTAGGTAAGTGAAACTTTTGTCTCGATTGTTCTAGCGTTTTTTTCTTACATGCCGCTATTCTGAAAGAGTAGCAACCATAAGCATGCTGATATAAGTAATTGAGCAATAAACGTAAGTAATTAAAACAAAAATCATGTAACCATGCAATTTTTAGTTTCATATTGGTTTTAAGAAAAGTTTGGCCCTCTAGTATAATTTGACCCGGATTATCGGGATTTTGCGTAAATTATGGTTTGGGCTCTTCGGGCAGTCACCGGATTAAGCCTAGCAAAGTAACAGACGCAGACGAATTACAAAACAAAGAAACCGAAGAAAAAAAAACTATAAATACAATGAATTAAAAATAAAATCCATTCTAAATTTACTGAATATGTGTACATTTATTTTTTCAAGAAAACTTGCATTTTGTATTGTTTATTTACTTTTATTAATGACATTTTTTATTTTGGGGGAATTTTTGGAATTTTTAACGACAGTACCTAGCATAGTATAAACACAGCCAACCTCTCCATGTTAAGAAGAGTTTTCGTAAAAAAGAAAAACACCCCAACCTCGAAAGCCGTTCTTAAGAATGGATAGGTTGAGGGTGTTAATTCCGCGAGTCGTTCAGACCATGGGGATGTTGAGGGTATTTACACTACGCTTTGTACTGTCGGAAAATATTGGGATATTTTTACGAATTTTTTAGTACCCAGTATAGTATAAACAACCCAACCTCCCCATGTTAAGAAGAGCTTTCGGAGTAAACACACCCGAAAGTCGAAACATGGGGAGGTTGGGAGCGTTTATTTCGAAAGAGGTTTTAACATGTGGATGTCGGAGGTGTTTATAGTACGGTGGGCACTGTCATAAAAGATACCCAGCAAAATCTTTTTTCAATAAAAGATGAATAATTTTTGGTATTTATGCATTTATGTTGGCTCAACACACTAGTTATATATAAAAAAAAAACATATGAATATTTATATGTCTGGGTTGTATGCCTGATATATATATATATATATATATATATATATATATATATATATATATATATATATATATATATATATAATTTAAATATTATTACATGCATAAAAGTAATTTATC
This sequence comes from Euprymna scolopes, assembly GCF_053919585.1. NCBI lineage: Eukaryota > Metazoa > Mollusca > Cephalopoda > Sepiida > Sepiolidae > Euprymna > Euprymna scolopes. The sequence continues at coordinate 7,736,194 of NC_136513.1, forward strand.
TATATGCATGAATGTTTCGAAGTATCATTTCTCATCAGTATGGCTAGACTTTGTTAATAAGGATCGAATTCGCCACCGCTCGATAAGTAGCGTGATGTTTTACCACAAGACTACGAGGACCTTATCAAGTTTTATGCATGATTTTTATCGCTATAAATGTAAGATTATTTATTTATATATATATATATATATATATATATATATATATATATATATATATAAATATATATATATTATTATTATTATTATTATTATTATTATTATTATTATTATTATTATTATTATTATTATTAGCGATTCTCTGATATTTTTTCTTTCTTCTCGCTTCCTGAGCGCTTCAAAGAGAGAAGTTATCTGCTCTTTGTTTACATTTTAGTCGCCTCACATTTTTGGATTATTTGTAATTATGGATTTATTATTTAAATATTTTATTTAAATAACATGACGTGCATACGATGGGCGTGCAATAAGTAATGCCTCTGACCCACTTCCCATAGCAGTAGAGCAACGAAACTTGGCACAGTTATTAGTCTTTCTCTACATAGGAACCACCCAGAGTTATGCATTTCTTCCATCGTTTGATGCAGCTCTGGAGACCGTTTTTGTAGAACACCCTAGGTTGGTCCTTCAACCACGACGTGACTTCAGAAATCAAGGCTGCATCATCTGGGAAACGCTTTTCTTTCAAAAACAACTTCATGGCTGGGAAGAGGTGAAAGTCAGAGGGTGCAAGGTCAAGAGAGAAGGGAGGATGGAGGAGGATGTCATAATCACGTGCTCGTGCTTCTGATCCGGCGATATGTGAGTTGTGGACCGGAGCATTGTCCTACAGGAGGAGTGTACATTTGCTGATCTTCCCCGCCTCTTGATTTTGGTAGCTTCCTTTAATTTCCTCAAAAGTGAAACATAATAGGCTCTTGTAATTGTGGTACCTTGTGCCAGGAAACCTGTCATAATTACTCCGTCCTGGTCCCAGAAGACTGTGAGCATGACCTTGCCAGCGGAGGGCTGCACCCTTGCCTTCTTTGGAGGTGGTGAGTCCAAGTGCTTCCACTGCATTAACTGGGCTTTGGTCTCTGGATCATAGTGATGGACCTAGGTTTCATCCTGTGTAATCAGTCTTTTGAAAAACTTTGACTCATCTTCTTGTCACATCTCCAAATTCATCCTCGAGCACTCGACGCGTTCTCGCTTCTGGAATGGTGTGAGCAACCTGGGAATCCATCTGGCAGACACCTTATGTATATGCAAATGGTCATGAATGATAGTTTCTACAGACCCTGTACTAATCTTGACATCTTGGGCATCTTAGCGAATAGTAATGCGCTGATCTTCCAAAATGGCAGCCTCAACTTGACGGACAGATGCCTCATCAATGGCAGAAGGGGGGAGCGACCAGGTCTGGGAGCTGTTTCCACATACTTCCGACCATGTTTGAACTCACGATGCCAGCGTTTTACAAGGTCATATGATGGGGCATTATCACCATAAGTTTCTTTCATTTCATCAAAAGTCTCCTTTCAAATACAAAAACCGGATCACTGCTCGACATTTAACAGGCTCCATTTCACACCTGACTCAGTTCAAATACCTGTAAAACAGAAACCACAATTAGTTCAGATCTGTAATTTGCCAAATAACCCGTAGAGATATAAATCATTGCACATGCAAAATTTCAGCTAGATCAGCCAACTGAAAGTGGGTCAGGGCATTACTTATTGCACACCCCTCGTAAAAGTACGTTACCCATAGACATGCATGGTTTCGAAGTATCACTTCTCATCTTAAGAGCGCCCAGAAGAAAATACCACAGAATCGCTAATAAAAAATAAATCAACAATCTTTTATATATATATATATATATATATATGAGCAAACAGTTAATAAAATATGTTAAAAAACACTTTGAAATGAGTTAAAAACATATTTAATCTGAAAAGGAAACACTAGATAAATGGATAGTCCTTAATCCGCGGAGTTTCGAAGAAATACTTTCCTTCTCATCAGAGGGTAGGAATTAGCAAAATGCGGGATCGGATTTTGCATGCAGAAGTATTTGATGAAACAACAAGTAAGTCAAAGATCTTACTTGAAAACAAAAAAAAAGTTAAGCAGAGGGAATATAGTAAAGAAAAAGGTGATTACACACGAATGGATAGTCTAGTGGAAGATAAAAAATCCAGTGACGGTAAAATCCAAATGTAAAACTTCAAGAAAGTTAATATATATATATATATATATATATATATATATATATATATAGACGGCAAAAAGAACGTCCGCAATTTTTTCAAAAACTGCAAATTTGAGCTAAATTCAATGTAACTGTTTAAACAAACATTTGATTGGCCTTTTATTTTTCCATAATTTTACCTGTTCATATTTGACATTTAATTGAAATATTCTAGTGTTCACGTCATTCTAAAAAAATAACTTCAAATTGAGGAAGCAAAAAGAAAGTCCGCGCAATGGAAAATTGTTATTTAAATGTAACTTTAGAGCATTAATGCAACACAAATACAACAGGAACACAATGAACTAGTTAATATTTAGTAGCATAGCCCTTCTGCAATTTGACAGCCTGCAACCTTTTGGGAATTCCTTAAATTAGACTGCGGCAATACCCCGGGGAAAGTACATCCCACTTTTCTTTAATTTTTGTCCAAAGTTCTTCCAAATTTGAAATTTTATCATTGGGTAGCTGTTGCTGGATGTAATGCCATATGTTTTCGATAGGATTGAAGTCTGGAGATTGATGCAGACTAATCCAAACATGGAATATCATGATTTTCCAGGAACCTCTTGACATTTCCAGCTGTGTGAATGCAAGCATTATCCTGCATGAAGATGGGATTATCATCCAAATTCCAACCAAAGTAGGGTAGAAAATGCTCAGTCAACATATTAATGTACTTTGTCGAATTAATTCGACCTTGCAAGCAAACTATAGGCCCTGGACCATTGGTACTAATAATGCCCCACACCAAAACTGAACCTCCACCACCTTGCAACGTTTAAACTGAGCACCTAGGATCAAATTCTTCGTCTTTCCTCCGACGGACCTACTGCCTACCATCACTGCCTAGCCTATTGAACTTACTTTCGTCGCTAAAAAGCACTTTTGACCAATATGAAGAGTCATGATCTTCATTGCATCTGACACAGTCCAGACAGTGCTTTCTGTTCTTTACAGAGTCATTGGTTTGCGTCTTGCAACATACCCTCGTAGATTAAATTCCTTTAATCTGTTCTTGACAGCAGAAAGTGTGGAGAAAGAAGTGACTTTCCGTTAAAGCGGTTGCGCGTTTGTGCCTGCAGAGCACAAATTGAGAATCAAGATGGCGCCCGCAGGCTTTTATGTGGAAAAAAGTCTCGTGGAATCTCGGGGAATCTCGGAGAATCTCGTACCCTAGTTCCATAAATAACGAGGAAAGGAAAGCGGGAGGACAGACGATTTTTAGTCACTAAAGCGAACGGACGTGTGTAAAAGAAGAGGTAGAAGAAAAGAGTGTGGTGAACGAAACAAACAACGACTCGGTTGAAAGTAGAGTTGTAACGAACTTTTTAGCACTTTTTAACAAGATTGCGCTGTTGTTGGATTTGGGGAGTCGTTTCAAATCTGTTTCTTAGGCTGCGGATCTTGATAGCATTATCTTCCTTGTTAGAAGTAACTCTAGTACGGCCAGATTTAGAGGCATCACGAACACTGCCAGTGTTTTGGTGCTTTTGCACAGTCTTTCGTACTGTTTTCTCGTCACATTTAATTCTGCCGCCGATTTCTCGATTAATGAGCTCCTGACGATCACTAAGAGAAAGTCGTGGTATATGAACTAAATGTTACATTGTATAACCTGGAACAACAACAGTTACCATTAAAGATGCTTTGTTGCCTGTTGGTGGATATTTTAAAGTGATTTAGGGGCGATAATTTAAGCTGGTTTTAAACGAATTTGTTGCTGCGGACTTTCTTTTTGCCTCCTAAATTTGAAGTTATTTTTTTAAATTGACGTGAACACAAGAATATTTTAATTAAAAGTCAAATACGAACAGGTAAAATTATAGAGGAATAAAAGGCGAATCAAACGAAGTATAGTTTGTTTAAACAGTTACATTAAATTTTGCTTAAATTTGCAGTTTTTTGGAAAAAAATTACAAGTGCGAACTTTCTTTTTGCCGCCACTATATATATATATATATATATATATATATATATATATATATATATAGGTTCCGTCTCTTGATGTTTTCATAAGTTTTATTCAATATTCCAAATGTCATGCGTTTTTTCATCAGGAATATTCCGAGAACAAAGGATAAAGAAAACCTGGAAACGAGATCCATCCCAAAAATATGTAGTGATAAAAATAGACATCTAAAGCATAATTAGAATAAAAAGAAAATACTAGAATTGTCTGCCAAAATCTGTGGCATAACTGTCTTATCGAGGTCCAATTCTCAGTGCGAAGTATACCAAGAATACAATTACGGATTACTTCAAACGTGTATATGGTCATGGCTGACGAAACAAGAGAGAGCTACCTCCGTGGATTAATTAAACAGTTCTGTTTGAAATTCCGTACAGATTCCCGAGTTCGCCAGAAATTTTTCGAATTTAACAAGATGCATCTGAAGTAGGTCGGGGATGACATGTGTATTTTATATTCTTTACGATATCAAAAAAGACAGTGAATTGACTTTGAAAAATAGATTCTATTCTTTAAGTTCTGCTTTGTAAGCCCTGTGCTAAGTGGGTTGTGTCTACCAGCGTTTTGTTTGTTTGTTTTGTTTTGTTTGTTTGTTTTGTTTTGTTTGTTTTTTGTTTTGTTTTGTTTGTTTGTTTTGTTTTGTTTGTTTTTTGTTCGTTTTTTTTTGTTTTGTTTTTGTTTGTTTGTTTTTTTTTTTGTTTTTTTGTTTTTTCGTTGTTTTCTTTTGCCTGTTGTTTGTTTTTGCTTGTTTGTGTGTTTTGGGGGAGTTTTTTTTTTTTTTCTTGCTCTCTTGAAGTCAGACACATATCGATTGATTTTTCGTCGGGATATGGAGATACGTAGATGCTATATTTTATCGGTCGCCTTTGGGACTGCGGAGTGTAGGGAGGAGGGGCTCACTTCGTTAACTGAAGTAGATTCGTTTCCACTTTACTTTGCGAATAAACGCCAGCCAAAAGATAAATTGAAACTAATGACTATTTGCTAAAGTTGCTATGAAGGCGAAGTATGACAAGATAGGGTAAGGGTTGTTAGTATGGCAATATATTTTTACTAGTGAAAGTAACCAGGCGCTACCTGCAGGGTTGTGGAGTCAGAAACTACGACTATGACTTCGACTCCTTATTTCAGAATTTTCAAATATTTAGACTGTTGATTCTTTCGAAATTAAAAAAAAATCTTACTCCGATTCCTAGCATTTTTACGAGTCCAATTCGAACTCCAACCATTTCCAAAACTTCTGTCCTCCTCCGACTCTGCCTCCTAGAGTTACAAAATATCCGACTCCTACTTCGATTTCTTATTTTAATATCTTTAAATATTAAGACGCTTGATTGCTAAAAAACAAAAACGGCTCCGATTCCTTGCATTGTTATGAATCTAAAATTTCTCTGACTCTTTCCAAAACTCCGACTCTTATAGTTTCAAAATATCGAACTCGGATTCCTTATTTTAAAGTTTTCAAATATTCAGTCTGCTGAATTAAAAAATCCTACTCCAAGTGTGACTCCGACTACAAGTGCGACAAAATCCGACTCCAAGTGCGACTCCGACTTAGCACTCGGCGCCGCCCACACGCAATAAACCTTAAACTTAGAGCAATATGTTTTTTTTTTTAATCAAATACTAGAAAATGTGCTCAGCGTTGCCCGGTATTAAACGTAACGTTAAATTTCTTTTAAAAAATGAAGTAAAAAAAAAACAGAGAGAAACTGTGACATGTGTATGTGAGTATTATGTTTTTTGTTTGTTTGTTCGTTGTTGTTTTTTCTAAACAGTTCACTTCATACAAGTAAAAAATATTTGAGCTGAGATCGAAACTAAAACCTAAATGTAGTAAGTCAAGCACGATAACCATTTGACCAGCGTGACACGATCCTTAAAAGGTGTTTTCAAACTACATAATTAATCTGTAATGTGAACTAGTTACGCATGCGCATTCGTGAAACAGTATCAAACAGAATAATCCGATGACACCTACGTACCAATTTTTCAATTTTTATCCCTTTGAAGCCCTTTTTTTCTGGATAAAAACGGATTAAAAAGTTTTCCACATGCTTGAATGTCCTCATCATATTTCAAGTCTATAGATCAAAAAATCGTTGAGTATATAGGTTGAGAAGTGTTGTCACGCACATTCTCATTTCTATAGATATATAGGTTTCTTACTTGTCGTAACTATTTGTTTCGAGTAATCCGTATAAATATTTGTTTATGAATATCAGATTTATTTATAAATTTCCTTTCTCAAAACTACCCCAGTCTAATAATCCCTCCAAATTACGAATGGTTGAAATAACCGATTATGATTATCCATTTCTTTAACGCTAGAGAAATGATTTCATAATAATCATATTATGTTTTTCTCAAACTCTCCTGGGAAAAGGGTTGGGGAGTCGGAAGATCCAGCTATAGCTTTGACTTCTAGAATTCCAAACATTCTGGTCCCGTTCCCGACTTCTTATTTCAGGACCTTCTAATATTCAGACTATTTGTTAGTTCCTCAATGGTTAAAATTTCAGACTCATTCTTATTTCTAACATCTGAATTCGACTCTTTCGAAAACCCTCGACTCTCTTCGGTTCTACGACCCTGGCGGCCGAGCGCAATAATGTTAAAACGAAGATTTAGAGCAATAGTGTGTGTGTGTGTGTGTGTGTGTGTGTGTGTGTGTGTGTGTGTGTGTGTGTGTGTGTGTGTGTGTGTGTGTGTGTGTGTGTGTGTGTGTAAAATATTCCTTACTTTCTTCAATGTATCTTTAGAAATATTTGTTTATAGAAATCAGGTGTGTCTATCATTTTATTTAATCTTTCACCACTTAGCTACAGATTTGTCCGCATATTGAGCAAGACAACGCAGAAAGCGATACCATCAGCCCTCAGTGGTTTAAAAATATTTTATATCTGTTCAGTCGCCATAGCACATGCGGCTTTTTATACTAATGTGTCAAGCATCAGAGGTTCAATACTGATGGTGCCTTGCGTTACTCCTCTTAGAGTTCTTAGATTGTGCATAAAGAATTTCGTTCAAAAAAAACGGCAATCATGTTAAATAGCAAAGGTCATACTGGATGGAAAGATTTGAGTGGCACCTTTAATGTCATCGTTGAAGATGAAACCACATAACTTTCGTCCAAAGGGTTTTCTGTCTCGTTTTGGCCGACAACTTAAGCAAGCGGATAACATTGATCGTTTTCCGAGGAGCCTCAGTGAGGGTGGGGGCGTCGCGTACAATGTAGCTGAATGTAACGAATCATGCGATCTTTTTATCTATTTGTTAAACTCTCTCTCTCTCTCTCTCTCTCTCTCTCTCTCTCTCTCTCTCTCTCTCTCTCTCTCTCTCTTACGTAGCAGCCCACATATTAATTTCTGGGTTTCTGAATAATCCAAGTTATCTTCTGGATATATATGTATGTTCATTCACCGCCGTAATCGTTCTACATGTTGTGCCGGGCTAAAGTTGTTCCTCAATCCAATCGGTACCGCTTTCCATCCAAAACAAGACAACACAAGTCTAATTTATGAACAACGACAATGTTTATTATTTTAAATAAATGGATTTCGCTTTACCAAGATTAAAAGTGCAGACTTTCAAATCTTTGCTTGACTAGACCGACAAACCTAGGTTCCATTATAGTATCCCTTGGCTGAGAACTCCACAGGGAGCAATACTGCCTAGAGAGGTACACCGGCTCAATTGCTCAGTAGATCTCATCAAAACCAACCGCCCGCTTCAAACGTTCAACTTCTACTCTCTCTTCCTCCTCCTTCAGAGGGAGGGGGGTCCTGAAGTGCCCCTTTATATCTCCTGAAATCATTTTACTCTTGAATGGTGCTGGCCTTTTGTTAGTGGTCATTGTTTGCGATTGCTGGAGACATGCACTGCAGACAACATTCAGACGGTTTAAATTCTTAGGGGTTTTAGCACATCTAGGAAAATTATTTTTCCCACAAAGACCGATCCCAGCGTGACTTTCCCTTTAAGTAAGGCATTTACTTTTTCAAGAGAATATCTCTTGGATTATCTGATTCTGGTCAGAAATATTTTCAGCTCTCTGTTCTTTCCTTTTTCTGTTGGACAAGCACCTAACAACTGTAGCAACTACCATTCACATGCACCAGTGACACATTCTGTACGGCACATTTTTCTCAAAACTGTGTGTGTGGTTGTATTTATTTGTTTCCTCACTGAGCAAATTAGGCACAAGGCAGTTTTTTTAATTTGGAGAGAGAGGGGGAGGGGGAGGGAAAAAGGACCAGCTCCCGAGAGGTGGGAAATGGGAGCTGGATAGTGATTTGCACACTGGTATGTAGGGTTGCCCCTACATGAACCAGACGATTGCCGCAAGGACAATGGTCTTTGATTGCAGCATCTTCCGGAACAGATGCTACACTCTGATATTGGCCAAAAGGCCACAAAGGTCCCCCTCCAGGGAGGGGAATGTTGTGTGTGTGTGTGTCCGTGCGTAAGCTGTATACTGAACTTGTTGTTACCGCATTTAGGCAGGGATGTATATTTTCCGTTAATTTACAAATAAGTATGAAAGCTTCGCACTGGTTTTATATATTTTTTTCCTTTTGCTTGATTTAAAGCTCGTATTTCATTTCCTGGCACATCATTTGATCAGTGAATCATTCTAACTTAATAGATCATGGGCCCAGTACTCAACACTATACAACATCAAAGTTATATAAATCGTCATATAAATCGACTTAAATTATTCATCAGAATATTCAACAGAAATCGCACCAAAATATAATTAGACATCGTCCGTTTGGATCTTTTAAGCGTGCGGACAATCGTTCTAAAAATAAAACATATAAAAAGCTGAAATAATTTTTATCTTCACTTGTAAAAATTAAAACCTAGTTGGATACTATCATAGTAAACCCAGTTGACAGTATTCATTGGAATTTTTTCCTTGCCTCACAGCCTTTGTATTACGCGTTAACCCACTGGAACATAAGTGCTTAATAAAACACAGACTGTTTCATTAAGACTAGCTAGGTATAAATTGAGGATCGTATATTACCACCAACGATATTTAGTGCGCCATTGGGCAAAAGAGATGTCATAGCCTTAAAAGGGAAGGGTGAGGCATGAACTCTCTGGTTTTACCGTCACGTACTTCCTCCTATAACGTAACTAGCGGTAAACGTCATCTTAACTCCAGGCTTTTAACTTCCGGTGAAATTTTCCATTCTTTACATTCCAATTCTCTAGCCTTATGCGAAAATGTCCAATTTCAACGTATTTTTACACAGCCATAACTAAAATGTCATGCGTACTTCCCCTACCCTTAGTAAGTAAGAAAACTAAATAAAAAAATCATCATCATCATCATCCATCATCATCATCATCATCATCATCAATCATCATCATCATTATCATCATCGGTTTAACGTATTTTTTACATATTTGGCACACGATAGACAGCTTGAAGAACGTTCTAAACCAAGTCTTCATTTTCCCTCTTTTCTCAATTACATTTTTATCACTTCCTCTCATGTTTTCCTTGTCTTTCACCTGTAAATTGAACCTGCTACCTTAACCGTTCTACATCTTCTATCCCAATAAATCTTAACCATTCCATCAATATGACCGAAGTTTCCTGTTCTGCACGCATTTTTCCTATACTATCCAGATTTAATCTTCTGAGGTCATCAGAACTAATCTTGACGCTAAGATTCACATTGCGCATCCATCGTATCATTCTCATATCATTGTTCTCCATGCAACACATGTCCTCAACCCTCCCTCGCCAGGTTTCACTTACTCATTCATATCGTATGAATCAAATGACTCTATTGGTGGCATTGGTTTCCCCGATATTTCTTCAATCAGAAGTATTCATAGAAAGACATCGGCTACTCATAAGACGAACCATGTGAAGGTTGCCAACATCCATAGTTCATATATTATTTTTATTCTTCTGCACTCCTTTTGAAATGAGGTTTCATAATTTGTGTATTCACTTTTTCCGGACGGTTATCCTCATTTTCATTGTTGTTTTTATTGTTTCACCACGTTTCTGCCAACTCATCCTCTGACCTTCTTCGGGTGGTTCAGGAGTCTTGTAACTGTACACAGTAATTACTGCCTTCCATAGTTGTTGTTTTACCACTTCGTGACCTGTGGCGCAGTGGATAGAGGCGTTAATCTTTGCGGTTCCAGGTGAGCATTGTCTGAAAATAGCGGTTCCAATCCTACCCAAATCAGGCCAGAGATTGATTGATTGGTTGTTTGTGTTACGGCATATCAACCCTTTTTAGGTTATTTAATGCCGAATCCAGTGATTTTGTAGAAAAAATTTTCATAGAATATATATTTTTTTCAAGTCAGTTTCTATTTAAACCATAATTAAGACCCTAACAGGTACTACCACTCTGGGTCAGAGTGGGCCTGGGAGCAATAGCTATTAAAGGGTGTCTCCATACTCCCCAAAGCCCGCATGCTGGGGCCTCACCATCGGATATAGTTTAAGGTCATATCCAGGATATCAGGCCAGAGGATTAGTTGGCCAAAACGTGGTGAGACAACGACAACTATGGAAGGCAGTAATTACTGGATATAGTTACAAGACTCAGCATTCCTAATCCCGTTGCAGTTAACCACCTGCAGAAGGCCAAAGGATGAGTCGGTCGAAAAGTGGTGAAACAACAACTATGGAGATGAAGATAACAGTTTGAAAAAAATGAATACGCATCCATAGTTCATTAATTCACATCGTATGAATCAAACATTTCCTCGATATCTTTCTAGTTAGAATTATTTCTAGAAATACATCGGCTACTTACAGGAGGAACCACATGAAGGTTGCCAACATTCCTAAGTGAAAATGTTTAGCTACCGTCACCTGTCAAGCTTCACTTCCATACATCATCACACTGCGCGCGCGCACACACACTCTCTTCCCTTGGTTGACAATTGCAACGCTCTTTTTTTTTCTTTTTTTTACATGGAGTTCACCACTTATCAAGGCCCAAGGGCCACTCGGGGATAAGGGTTATTGTGTGTACAGTTATCAATGGGATAGTGTAGTAATAGTATTGGAGAATTGATAAAGTGTCATTACTTAAGGGGGCGGTTGTTATTGGCAGAAATTTCCTGAACTTATTCCAACTCATCCATTCCTAATTCTTGCATTTTTTTTTTTTTACTCTGTCCGATGGGTTAGGGCTGATATGCCGTAAAACTGTTAAAAGAAATGCAGAAGACTATTTGCTTTTTTTTTTCTTCTTCGTTTTACGTTGTTTTGTTTGTTTTGTTTTTTACTTTTTATTTTGAGTTTGTATTTTTCATTGCTTAACTTTATTTCCTCCTTCAAATTGCATCCATTGGTGATTTAACAAGAAGCCTTAATTAAAACGATCAATCGACTCATCGAGAGAGATCGATCGATTAATCGATACCTTTTACCCGGAGCATTTGACTCGCTTTACAACTGACCAAGATAATCAGCGGGACTTTGTCGATATTGTGCCGTTCAAGTCTGTTGTGGTTGGAACCTTTCTTTTCTACTTTCGACTTTTTAGTTCAGGGTGTTACAATATCGATATCCTTTGCATTATTCAGGCTACTAATCTCATCTTCAGTGTTATTTTCACAACGTTTCGGCCAATGTAATCTCCAACCTTCTTCAAGTGTATCTTGTCGAACTCTGAGATCTTTTTTGTCGAACTCGGGAATCTGCGCGGAATTTTGAACACAACTCTATCTTTAATCCAGGAAGGTAGCCTGTTCTCCTTCCGTCAGCCATGACCGCGTAATTCGCATCTGTATTCTTAGTATCGTGCGCACTGAGGATTGAACCTTCAACCTCTAGAAGAGTGACATTTAGAACTAAATTTTACTTCGTGCATTATTCGTTACGCCACCGTTCCTTGTGAAATTTTCTGAGAATAACGCTCAGTATAGTAGTTCGAATAATTGAAATAATACAGATTCTCAATCATCATCTGAAAAATTCATAAACATTATATAGATTTTCTTGTTATAACTTTTGCTTACTATAAATCCTTAATATAACCACGTCGTCGTCGTCGTCGTCGTCATGAACCCAGGTTCTTTACGCCTGCTGATAAACCCACTCAGGCGTCGATGCTTATAAAACAAGCAAGAGTCACAGAAAGCACCAAAGAGACAAATTCAATCATGTTCCGATATTAATGTAGGTTTTGATCTTCTCGAAAAGTGAAGATAAAAATTTATTTTAGATTTTTATATATTTTCTAATGTTTAAAAAAAAATATATCATAATTGCCCCGATAAACTAAAAAAATCAAATGCTTTAAAAAAAAAAAAAAGAAAGAAAAAAGACAGAAAAAAAGAAAACAGTCACAGAATAAAATCAGTGTGTGCATTAGAGAAAGGAAGATGGGCAGATAGATAGACGGATAACTTTTCCCGCTAAACCTAGTTATATTATGCACCTTCGCCTGCATCATTAGACACGATGCCCTGCACACGTTTTCTTACCAGCTAACAGATAGATAATATACGTCCTAAAATCATGTGGTTAGGTTGACTTCCGTCTGGGGCTACCTCTAACCCTTAATATGTCATTCAAACATTTTTATTTAAACAAAGTCTCTCGTTATGTAACATTCCGCTGCCATTTCTAATATTTAGCTGCTGCAATTTATTATGATCACAATAGTTGTTAAATATATAGATGCTGCGTATTACTCGGAGCAATGGACTTTTAGGCTTAGTTGTAGCTATAATCTTACCTAAAGACCAACTTTCTAACTCTTCGGCCTAACATTCTCAGACAACATGAGTTGAAATAAATTCATAAAAGATGCTGTCAAATATGCTGTAAGGAAGCTAGATTCCCTTTACCGAGCTAGAAAACTTCTCACATCTGCCTATATCCTATATGTCTTTAAAGTCACTATTCGCCTGTTTGTCACATTGAAGCTGATGCACCGACCACTAGCCTGCCCTCTTGAACAGGAACTTGAAAAGAATTTCAAACTTAATAGGTCCCACGCTATCTCCCAATATCTAGCTCCTGTTGCATCGCCGCAATCTTGCATCATCACGGTGCTTACTTTTTACAAATATTCTGACGGAATTTGCTCCGATGAACTTACTGCACTGCCACCCTATAAACGAAAATATCCATGATCCACACGACTTACGAAATCTTCACGTTGTTTAATTGTGTTTGAATTTGCAATAAATGCTGATTCAAGAAGTCCCCGGCAGGATTTATTTGAAATAACAAGCAAAAATAGTTACATTTATTTCATAATTGGATAATTAAATTAGTTTTTTGGGGGCCCATCTAGTCATAGCAAATTTTTATCGACCCATTCCTGTTCTCGGTCGGTTGGGTGTTTTTTTATTTGAGCCATAGTGCTTCTTAACCGGGACGGAGGGCCTCAGAAGGGGACATTCCCATGCCAGTAGAAGCATGGTGCATTCTCTAGCCGTGCCCTCAAACATGTCGAGCCGCTAACAGCATCTCATAAAGAGAGCACACTGCGGCTGTAGACCAAAGGGAGGTGATAGAAAAGGGTATCTGTTTTGAAACACGCGAGACATTCGGACGTATAAAGATGGACTGACAAGGAATAACTAATAAGTGATTTCGC